>NC_041381.1:295292035-295294856 GCF_002162155.2 Triticum dicoccoides
ACTATGCTCTTTTTTACATATAAATATGTACGTATTTGACAAATATAACAAAAACTATGGGCTCATATGCAATTTTTTTCATGTAACTTGTTTTGAAATATCTTAGATATAGTATATAAACATATTTAAAATAATAAAATAGTATATATAGTACCACATGCTAGTATATGAGACATGTGGGGTAACTACCACCGGGTGGTAGGATGGATTTTTCCCTATATATATATATATATATATATATATATATATATATATATATATATATATATATATATATATATATATATATAGCCGGTCTATTCTGCTAATATTAGCAGAATAACTATTCTGATAACACTTCCGCACCGCATTCTCAATGCAAGTGCATGTCATTGTTTGAACCAAGTGCGCTGCAGTACTCACGCGAGTGAACTTCGCGATGGAAGAAACTGCACGCTTGTGTTTTTTTGATATCTTTTTTGCTCTAATTTTTTAACCGTTCGTCGGAATGAGGCGTGTAATATATCGTTGAAAAGCTATGGATTAGGCGCAACTTCGCTATGTTGAACACTTTTCGAGATTCCTCATGGGTTAAGAGCAGTTTTGAAAATTGTGCGGCCCATGACAAGTGGCAGCGATCGTTTTTTCACGTTTTTTTAAATCGCTTGTCAGAATGAAGCAAATGATACACCATTGGAAAGATATCGTCGTGGTGCACCTTTTTCGTATCTATTATTTTCTCTAGTTCGTTACGGTTTAAGAGCAGTTTCAAATTTACTAAATCGCGGAATTCTGTTTTTTGAAAAAAAATTCAAATTTTTGGTACTATTTTTGCTCCAGTTTTTGAACCGTCTGTCGAAATGAGGCGTGTGATATGCCACTGGAAAGCTAGGGACAAGGCGCAACTTTCATATGTTGAACTGTTTTTGAGATTCCTTACGGTTTTAAGTTAATTTTGAAAATCGTGCGACAGACAATGAGTGACAGCGGCCGTTTTCGCGAAATTTTTACAAACCGCTTGTCGGAACGATTCAAACAATACACCGTTGGAAATATATCGACGAGGCACAACTTTTTCATGTAGCACACTCTCTCTAATTCTTTAAGGTTTAAGAGGAATTTTGAATTTACTGAAATGCGGACACTCTGTTTTTCATGACACCCAAATCGACGTGCGTACTTCATCCGACTGAAAACCACACTGCATCGGACAAAAAACCACACTGCATCAGATGCGTAAGAGAACTACATGGTTTTTTTATTCAAACACAATTTTTTTAAGGACGAGAAAGTAGAGTGCACTTCGCATCGGGTGTAAATGAACCACAACACTATCAAGAGTGAACCGCATTACTTTTCTTTGCTCATGTAACAATTTTTTTGCACTTACGGGATGAACAACATCATACGGCCGACCGCACTGCTCCAGAATGAAAACCGCACTGCATCGGACGGGCAAGCGAGCTGCATAATTTCTTTTGTCGGACGTAATTTTTCTCACATGAGTTTTTGTTATCTTTTTTCAACTTTTTTTATGAATGCGAGTGGACCGCATAGATGAGGGCAAGTAAACAAAAACATATATCAAAGTGAATCACATTACTATTTTGTTGTTTTGCTAACAAAAAGATCACACTTCCACATTGTGCGCAAGTGAACATCATGATTCTCAAAAGTGAACCACATCCGAGGACCAAACGCACTACAAGGGTTACATTGATATAGTGAACCACGTGAGAGAACAAAGTGAGCTTCAAAACATATATATCCATTCATTATGTATACACAGCCACACACACAAAATCAACACTGTCATCAGCCGGACCGCAATTGAGGACTAGCCGAGCTGCAGTAGATCACACCTCGAGCGGCGTACTGCACCTGCAAACTAGACATGCCACTAAACTGCATATTCGAAATAAAATAGGCTGCAATGTCTAACGAGAGCTGAGACTTTTTTCAATACAAATAAAATAAAATAATGCCGCCCGCGCCACTGAACTGCAATTGCGTTCCAATTAACTGAATGTCCGTGTGCACCTAAATGCAATTTTTGCAAGCGTGCACCGTGCGAACTGCATGGTGTGCCGGCGGACTACATATCATTGCTGCACATCGTCGCCCTCATGCCCAACATACCATACGCACGCGCAAACTGTACCTGAACATCTACCCAAATCAATGGAGGACTTCACTTGAACATCTGCCCAAATCAAAAAAGAGACCTAGGCAAAATCAAGCGCCGTGCTGCACCGCATCACCGCTTGGGAAACGAACTGCATCAACACCCCCACACCAGAGATGATGAAGGGGAGGAGCAACTTGGATCCGCTCAAAAATTCAAAAAAACTTGGATCCGCTCAACCTCAGCAGGCCCGGAGTGGGGCGACTCCCTGCTACCGATGGGCGCCATCTCGACCTCCTGCAGGTCGATGTAGTGGAGAAGGAAGGTCGATGACTGGATCCTGGAGGGTGGATCCGGCCGCCGTGGCGCAGCAAGAGGTCGCGGGGAGGAGCGAGGTGGAGGAGCAACTCGGTGGCCGCTTGGGGGAGGTGGCCGTGGCTTTTCTTCACCGACGAAGTAGAAGAAGGGGGAGGAGGGGTGCTCGAGAGGGACGCAAAGGGAAGGTGGGCGCGGCGGCAGACCAGCCGGATCTGGATGGGCTGGTGCTGGGGAGGCGGCCCATCCGCGATTTTGGCGCCCGGTGGATGCGGCCGAGGTGGCGTGATGGATGGGGTGGGGCGGCGATCGTCGGTGGTGCGCGGCGGCTTACTGGTTGAGGTGAGGCAGCCGGCAATTTGTGCTGCGCAGTGGCGCGATGGTTGGGGCGGGGCGGCCGAC
>NC_041381.1:295295229-295378074 GCF_002162155.2 Triticum dicoccoides
GGGATCGGGGGAGGAAGTGGGAGGAGAGGGTGGAGTGGGTGGGGTGGGGCAAGTTGGTTTTTTGGCGCTTGCGGTTCAGATCAGTTCGAAGATGGCTCTGTGGTGCGGGTCGGGTCGGTTCGGTGGGTTAGATGGGTGTTAGCAGAATAAGCAGTGTTAGCAGAATAAGACTCTTAAGGGGTGTTATTAGAATAGACCTGCCGTATATATATATATATATATATATATATATATATACATACATACATATATATATATATATATGAGTTTATGTCCTCTACAGCATTCACTTATTGCTAATTCTTCAAGTTGATTTTTTTGCTAAGTGAATGTGATCGGACCCTTCCCCCTCTATGCTAAACTCAACCCAGTCTATTCACAAATTCTTCTTGTGCGTTCTATTTGAAACTCGTTCAAATTCTTCACTGTGTCCTTGTCAGCTGAAGAAATTGCGAACGACACTTTAAAATATTGTAATCTGAAATTTTCGGCTTTTGCCGCTCAAACCGTTACGCATTCCACGGTATACTTATCTATTCACCCACGATCTCCACCTCTCAATATGTGGGTGACACATGTCGCGCGAATGAGAAGGGTCGGGGGCACGTTCGTCCAAATTCTTCGGGCGAACAGTTTTTCACCTCAGCTATAAATACCCCCTTCCCTTCCTCATTTCACTTTTACTTCGCTCGACCTCACTCCGTCACTCGAGCATCTCAAGTCCTAGCGCCACCGCTACCTCCATCGTCGCCGGTGAGGAAGAGCTTCACTGCCTCGACCTCGTCGCCGTCGTACTCGCGCCGGCCGCGGAAATCTTTCCTCCACCGCCGCCGTAGACGTCTTCCTCCGCCAAGTTAGGGCGTGAAAGATCCGAGCCGACGAACTTCTAAATCTACACCTCTTGTTCGTCGTGTTCTTCATCAAGGGTAATTAAAAGTTACTTTTACAGCATTTGGTCTACTGATGATTTTCATCAAATCTTCAAAAGGTGTTTATTCTTCAACCTCCACACTCTAAACACCTAGCACAAATCTTCAGTTCTTGATCTGTTTCTCTAAGTGACGTTTTTCTTCATGATTCCTCAATTGTGTGAATCTCACGATCCGCACAACTCTGGAACCTAAGACAAAGAACGCTTAGTGAAATTCTTCAAGACACATCGGGTCAATTTCCTCAAACTTGTTCAAGTTACAAAACCTTCTGAGAACGCATATGACATCTCCAAATTCTTCGCACCTATACTCTGTTCACAGGTACACATGTCTGCTGCTGAATCACTAGGTTCTCATCAACTTAACTCATTTGCAGCGTTCCTCGAAGAAAAGCTGCATACTTCCTCAGAGAACTCAATTGTGCAAATTCCTCAGCTGAAGAAAATGGCAGACGGTAAAAGGCCTCAGAAAGGAGGAAAGAAGCTTGAGGTCAATACTGCTTTTGAGATCCCTGCGAACATCTATCCAGGGTACTGCATGCCTGATGAGGCAACTCGTGGCAAGGAGACGAAGAATGAGCGCAAAGTGCGCATTCAGAGGATTGAAAGAAGATGGGCAAGAGAGTGGAGGGAGTACAGATATGTCACTCCCAAATACATGAAGAAATTCGCTATTAACCCTCCATGCTCAAGACCTCCTCTGGCACCTGGCCAAATAGCTGATCCAACAAGCCTTAAACGTGGTGAGGATTATGCTGATGAATGGGCCAGGCGGCAAGCTAAGTTGGCCAAGCATGCCAAAGAAGCAGTGAAGAAATTTAATGAGGATTCTGCTGCTGCCGCTGCCGCTGCTGAGGCTTCTTCAAGCAAGAAGGTTATGCCAAAGAATCCTGCCAAGAAACCCCCTTCCTCAGCAATGCCCTCACGGCCAAGTTCTTCTTCAATGCCCTCACGGCCAATCTCCGCAGTGCCACCAAGGAAATTTCCTCAAGCTGCCCCAGTTCCTCAAGCTGCTCAAATTCCTCGGGTTTCAAAACCCTCAGCTCCTACGGCAAAGTCCTCAGCACCTGTGCGTCTTGCCACGTGCCAAAGGACCACTGGCATATCAATTGCCTCAGGAGCTTCAGCAAGTTCTTCAGCTCACCCTTCATCAACCGGTCCCACTCTGCTGAAGACCAAGGTCACTGCTGGACGAGGCACTAGACCAAGTCCTCACAAGAAGCAGGTGGTCTTTCAAACTCCATCTGGTGATGAAGCTGATGATGATGAATTAGTTGATATCATCATGGACAGACAGCAGCGGGCCGCTAGAGCCAAAGGGTGTGATGTGCCCCTTCTACTGGATCCGAAGAAAATCCTCGATTTTATCGATCTATGGCACAAAGATCCCAATGCTCCAATGCCAGAGTTGGGCCTCACTCCTGGACAAAGTCACGTGGTGACGGTGTTCATTGCTGAAGAAAAGTGGAAGTATGACCAAGCCAGAGTGGCTAAGAAAGCGCAGTACAAGAAGCAGCGCTATTTAAAGGACAATGCCCTCAGTCTTTCGCTTGAGCAGCTCATTGCACTGCAAGCTGACATCAAAAAGCTCAGCAATGAATTTGATGCCTACAAGGCTGAATGGCAGGGTGCCAAAGTCAGATTCATCAAGCTAACGAAGAAATTCATTCAAGTGCTGCTGCTCCTGTGCACATTGACATCACACAGGCTGAAGCATCTGCTCAAGCCACTGAAGGAATTGCCAACACCGCTGATGAAAATCAGGCTGCTGATGAAACTGCAAGCACCAGGGCTGCTGAAGAAGTTCCAGCCTCAGAAGAAACTGCCAGGGCAACCTCTAGTGTTGCGCCTGAAGAACCTGCCAGGCAAGCTGAAGACTCTGTTGCTGTGCCTGAAGAAACTGCTTATGACAGGCCAGCTACATCAGTTGGGCCTGAAGAAATTGATCCAACTCCCACTGCTCCGCCTGCACCAACACCAAGCCCAGTTCTTCCTTCTGCTCTTGAAGTCAAGAAACCCAAAGCTGTAGAGCGTGCTGCTCTGAAGAAGAGGAAAGCATCAGCTGTCACAGAATCTCGGCCCCCAAGAAGGCGAAGATTTTGACAAGTTCAATGGACAATCCCATTGATGTTGTCCCTCTTGCAAGCATGCCATCAAAGGAACTTGTTCCTTATGGTGAAGAATATCAGATTCCTGAAGAATCTGCTGAAGAAGATCCCTCTGCTGCTTCCACAGAGCAGATGGATGAAGAAATTGAAGTTGAGGCTTTCACCTCAACTCCTCAGGTATCATCACCAACGCCTCAGTTTACTGCTGAAGAGGCCGGCATTGAAGAAATGGAAGTGGATGAGGATGTGGACATTGGCTGCACCACTACAGTGATGAATGATGATTTTTGGGATAGCCAACACCCCAACTCTCCTTTGTTCACACCACTCCAACAAATTCCTCAGTCCCCAGCTCCAACTGAAGTTCAAATGGGCTTTGAAGAAATTCATGCGACCCCTTCCATTCATGAAGAGATTCCAGCCACTAGTGTTGATGAAAATGCTGCTGAAGAAATGGAGGCCCAGGCTGCTACTGAAGCAGAAGATATTCCTCAGCCTGCGGCTCTAGAAATTGACATTCCAGAAGTTATTCTTCAGATCACTGACACTTCTCAGCCACAGCCGAAGAATCCATTCTCCAAAGTTCCGAAGTTCAAGGCTGATGCCTTCTTCAATGAGCATGTATTCTTCACAAATTACAATCCATATGATTCTGCTCGTCTGAGGAGGAAGCGCTTCTGGACCGCTAGCCAAGCAAATTTCTATTCCTCAGTGTTGTTCGACAAAGACAAAGTCTTCGACCATGAGCATATTCCTCACATGGATATGGAATCACTTCCTTGCTTCGTGCCAGTCCTTGCTGCCATTCATAATGCTGGCCTGCTCAATTTCTGCACTGGCATATGCGATTGGAATGAAGAACTCATTCTTCAATTCTATGCGACGCTACACATCACAGGCAATGCTGAAGATGTGAACTCATGGGTGTTGGACTGGATGACTGAGAACACACACTATAAGGCACCAGCCACTGAATTGCTTCGTGCCATGCCAGTCAGTCCTCCCCCAGAAGGTGCACGTCTCGTCTACTCTGAAACTGAGCTGTCAGATCACTTCATGCAAGTGTTGATGAAGCTGTTGAAGCCTGGTCAAGCCTCAAGGACAAAATTCCTTGTGAAGGAATTGCAATATGTGCCAAGGAGTGTCTACCACATCCTGACGAAAACTTTGAGTCCAATCAAAGGCCATGACTCGAATGATGAAGAAGTCGTTGGCATCATGAAGAATCTGCTTTTCAACATCATGCACGGTATTCCCGTGAACTATCATGATTTCTTCATGAGGACTTTTGCAAACGTAGCAATGTCCCCATTTGAGTTGAAGCCTTATGCTCCATGGATTATGAGGTTCCTCAGATCAAGGTCTTCACTCAACTACAAAGCTGATACACTCAACCATGGTAGCTACTTGTCCCCAATTGAAGTCCTCAAACAGACATTTTCCTCAGTTGATGAAAAGATCAAGGCCACTGCTATTATTGATGAGGGCATTCGACCATTGGATGGACAGTTTCGCAAAGCTGCTTCATACTCCACCAATGATGACTCTGCTACTCATGATTCTGCCGCTAATGCATCCAAGCAAAGTCCTCAGGCAACAGCTCCAAGGGTGATGACTGATTGTGAGCTTCTCCTCAATCTTCATCAAAAGGTGCGTCGCAATCACAAATGGGTAAAATGTTAGTTTGGTTCAATTCTTCACAACATGAATGCCACATATAATTCAGTGAAGAAGAACCATTACTACCTTAATGAAGTGTTTGATCGCACCTGGGCTATAGTGTCTCACCTTTACGGTGATGAGGATCTCAAGCAGATGGGCTTCAAGCAGGACTTCGGCTGGGCTAAGCCTCCACCGAAGAAATTCAAGAAAGTCGCAGTTCCTCCTTTGGTGCCCAGTTCATATTCCTCATCCCGTGATACTGATGAAAATGAAGATCTGGACGACACTGCGGCAGGCCCTTCTCCAACAAACGACCCCAACAACGCTGACGCTCCTCCATCGACTTCATGAAGAAATTCTTCAGGGGCGTTAGTCCTCACTTTTCGTCCCTTTTGGTCATTTGATGACAAAGGGGGAGAAATTTGAGTTAGTCTTCAAGCGGGTCTCTATATATATGGGCGTTTTTTTTTGTTAAGTTGCAACTCTCACTCTTCTAAAGCTTTTGTTAATTGAGTTGTAAACTTAAGTCCGATGGTGACCTGATACTTTTGCTCTGCTTTTTCTGCATGCTATTTCCTCATTAATGTTATGCACGCATGATGAATCACATCAATCACCATATTTCATCATGCATTTCAAATTGTTCATTCTATATGTTAAATGCGTGTATGAATTAGAAGATATAGGGGGAGATCTCCATGATTCTACTCTCCAAATGCGCATTGCTTCAAAAGCAAATTCCTCACTATGCACATCTTCAGGGGGAGTTCTTCTATATCTTGCAATCAAATTCCTCAATATTGAGTACTTTCAATTCATATGGTTATCCCCGTTGAAAACTTAACCTATATTGTCATCAATCACCAAAAATGGGGAGATTGTAAGTGCATCTAGTGCCCCTTAGTGATTTTGGTGTATTGAAGACTTATAGGTTAAGGGACTAATATGTTTGTCAGTGTACGTAGGCTCTATAACTCAATGAGGAGTTTGATATTTATAGCGAAAGTCGACCCCTAAAAATGAATGTCTTCGGCTGAAGACTTTCGTTCTCCTAAAGACTTTGAAAGTGAAGAAATTGGTGTGGCCTTGAAGACTTCGATATTCATGCGAGGAATCTGAAGCGTGAAGACTTTTGTTTTCGTAGTTTCATTTTCTTCTTCTTGAGTCATAGGTAACACCGTACTATTAAAGGGGGTCGAGGTAATACTAAGGAAACAGATTTCCAAGTGATGCTCATCTCAAAATCCTACACCTACCCAATCCTTCGAGTGAAGCCATTGGAAATCTCATATCAGTTCAGTCAATTTCTTTAGTGACAGAGACAAAGATCTTCTGGTCTCTGAGGAATTTGTTCTGACTGAGGAGTTAGGAATTCGCTAGTGTGGATTGCCTACACAGTGAGGAACATGATAGCACTTAGGAATTCGAACCTCAAATCCGACCGTTGTTGTGCCACGCACCAGCTGTCCCAAAATATCCTACCACCTAACGGTCATATCAGACAAGGACATTTATGTCTTATCATGCCGGGCTGCTCCCTAGGCTATAAATAGCCGCCCCCTACAACCACTAGTTGGTTGGCTGCTCGAGAGAAACTGACACTTGTCATTTGAGAGCATCCCATCCTCTGAGGACTTTGAGAGAAAATCATCAAGTGGGGAAACCCCAAATCCCAAACCCAAACCTACAAACCCCAAAGTGATTGAGCATCACTGAAGAGATTGTTCCTGTGTGGAATCGACGCTTGTTACCTTTGAGGACTGTGTATCCTCCAGACGGTTAGGCGTCATGGTCTGAGCATCCAAGAGGAATTGTGGATTGCTGAGTGATCAAGTCTGTGAAGGTTTGGAAGTCACCTGTGAAGACTTACCACTACTGTTGGGCGAGGTCTGTGTGATCTTAGCTCAAAGAGAATATGGTGAGGACTCTGTGTCCGGGACTGTGTGTCACCGAGTTTAAATACTCAGCCGCTCCAACCAGATGTACAACTGCCACAACAGTTGGAACTGGTCTACCAAATCTTTGTCTTCACCAAACGAACTGGTTCTATTTCCTCAACCCTTTCATTTCCTCTGTTATGTGTTGATGTACCTGATCATTACTGTTTGAAGACTTTGACTGAAGACTTTCCCTAATTCCTCAATCCTATTTGTTCAGTCTGTTTGTCTTCATCCTGCTTATCATGTGTTTACGCTTTCTGTACTCTGTGTTTGTCTTTCATTTTATCATGATGACTATGTTGTTCCTCTGTTATGCTTATACATGAGTACTTATTCCGCTGCAAGTAGTTCTTCGTTTAGGATTTCCTCACCCTGAAATTCCTCAGTGAAGAATTCATAAAAATCGCCTATTCACCCCCCTCTAGTCGACGTAACACACTTTCACATGTCAATATGTTTGATATTAGTTACTGA
The DNA here is from genome assembly GCF_002162155.2 of Triticum dicoccoides. Taxonomy (NCBI): domain Eukaryota; kingdom Viridiplantae; phylum Streptophyta; class Magnoliopsida; order Poales; family Poaceae; genus Triticum; species Triticum dicoccoides. Next base: position 295,302,345 of record NC_041381.1, read on the forward strand.
TTTTGCATATCATTGTTGCTCTAACTGTGGTTAATATTACCATTTCTTGCTCTGAATTTCTCTCACCCTACCTTCTCCCATTATATTCAGGGGGAGAAAGAGTCCATATCTAGGGAAAGAAAATCTTTGGAATCCATTGCATATATTTAAAGTTTTTGGGGACATGTCAGTATCTAAATAGAGTACCTAGTACTCACCCATTACATGTCATCCCAGTCTTGGTACTCTTGTGGTTCCCTGAAATTGCTTTATCTAGAGTGTTCTCATGTTATCTAACCCTGTTTTCTCAAGTCCACTCCTTCTAAAGCCAGCCCAAGACCACAAGGTAAGTATATGCATCATACACATGTGCATGATGATGTCTTGCTGATGTACATAGTGTTTGCAAGAAGGATTCATTAACATGGAGGTACACTTCCTATACACATAATTTTCTCTGATGCATATAGCCAAGATGCATGTAACTCATTGCTTGCTCTATCATGCTTATGCATTCACATGTTCTTATAGTCTATCTTTACATGATTGCATACATGTAGGGGGAGCCTATGCATGTTACATGTCTTTCCAAAGCTTTACTTGTTATTCTTCATATTTTTTCTCTAAAGCTTTGATGTATGTTGTTGTCATCAATTACCAAAAAGGGGGAGATTGAAAACACAAGTGCTCCCTGGGTGATTTTGGTAATTAATGTCAACATATCTCTTGTTGGACTAATACTTTTACCTAGTGTATTTCAGACAAGTTCAACAAGTGGCATGGCCAGGACAGGAGAATGTGGAACCCCATCAAAATGCTAAGGGCACATGTTGGCAAAACCTCAAGACTCTTCATTTATATTATAGTGATCCAAGATCACATTGAGTCCATAGGAAATCCAATACTATTAAAAGGGGGTGAGGTGTTTTTAATGGTCTACTTGCCCAACGTGCTTAGTGATATTGCTCCAAAGCCCTCAACCACTTTCTCATTTCCAAATATGTCCAAAACTAAAGTCAAACTCGGCCCCACCGAATGATCTATCCGGCACCATCGAGTTCATTTGACATAGCCACTGCCAGAAATCCTAGACAATTCGGTCACACTGATATGGATTTCGGTCTCACCGAGATGGCCTTGCAAACTCTTTGTTGCCTGTTGCAACTATTTCGGTCTCACCGAAATGTGCATGGTGCCACCAAGTTTGCTTGACATCCTCTCTGTTGCCTTATTGCTTCACTTCGGTCTAACCGAGTTGATGCAACCGGTGCCACTGGGTTGATGTTTGCCCTAAGCCCTAGCACATCGGTCCCAACGAGTTATTCTCATCGGTCCCACCGAGATTCCTAACATTCACATTTTGAACTAAACCGGTCTCACCGAGTTCTTCTATTCGGTCTGACCAAGTTGGATCAAATGTGTGTAACGGTTGGATTTTGTGTGGAGGCTATATATACCCCTCTACCCCCTTCTCCATATGAGAGAGAGCCATCAGAACGTGCCTACACTTTCACTACTCATTTCTTGAGAGAGAACCACCTACTTATGTGTTAGAGACCAAGATATTCCAATCCTACCACAAGAATCTTGATCTCTAGCCTTCCCCAAGTTGCTTTCCACTCAAATCTTCTTTCCACCATAGCCAAATTTGTGAGAAAGAGTTGAGTGTTGGGGAGACTATTATTTGAAGCACAAGAGCAAGGAGTTCATCATCAACACACCATCTATTATCTTTTGGAGAGTGGTGTCTCCTAGATTGGTTAAGTGTCGCTTGGGAGCCTCCGACAAGATTGTGGAGTTGAACCAAGAAGTCGTGAGGGCAAGGAGATCGCCTACTTCGTGAAGATCTATCCGAGTGAGGCAAGTCCTTCGTGGGCGATGGTCATGGTGGGATAGACAAGATTGCTTCTTCGTGGACCCTTCATGGGTGGAACCCTCCATGGACTCGCGCAACTGTTACCCTTCATGGGTTGAAGTCCCCATCAACGTGGATGTACGATAGCACCACCTATCAAAACCACGCCAAAAATCTCCGAGTCATCATTGCGTTTGCACACTCCAATCCCATCCCTTTACTTTCTTGCAACTAGCATGCTTTACTCTTTCCGCTGCTCATACTCTTGTCATGCTTGCTTGAAATCTATTGTGAATGCTTAAACTTTTGTTAAATCTCCACCTCAACTTAAAGAACCTAAAAATTGCTACTTTTACTTGTTGAGGGTCTAATCACCCCCCTCTAGACCCTTCTTCTCGAACCTTTCAGTTTTGCTCATCCTTGTGGTTCTACTCGATCGAGAAAAAACGCGGCCTCTACGGAGAAGATCCACGCTTGGATTCAAGGCCCCTCACGGGAAGATCCCTCACGGATTCAAGGCCTCCTCGCGGAGATGAACTAGTTACCATGTGTATCCCCCTTTGTTGGATTTGAATCATGTATCTCTCTTTGTGTTCATGGATCTAGCACATGTGTGATTGTTTCTTGTTGATTTGAGTGTATCTGCTCGTTCCCCTCGTGTTTCCCCTCGTGTTCTTCGCGGGATCCCCTTCAAATCTTGAAAGATCGGCCCTAGGGTATCCACCCTACATCACATTTTGACAAAATCCCGTGGCCTCGCTAGCCCATTGGGTACCCTAGGGCCGACCCAAAATTCAGCTAGAATTCCACAGTTTTTTAGCTATTTATACACGGAGAACATTTTCTAAGAAATCTAATAACAAGACAACAAATAATTACCTAAGTGGGCATGATAATATGAAATAAATAGATGTTACAAAGGAATTCTAAGTGTAATTTCAACTCTTTTCACATCCAATACATGACAATCTACATTCGCTGACGATATTACAGGTTCAATGAGCATCTAGCTACATATTTCAAGGAGCAGCGATTACACTTCATCATCTATGTGTATACAGCATTGTAGCATCGGCTGCCTGGCCAGAGCTCGTCGGAGCCATGTTTGGAAGGGTGAGGACACGAGAGGGATGCACATCAGCTCGGAGAAGGGGGGAAGGGGAAGGTAGCAGCCTGGAAGAAGAAGCGGTGACATAAAGCATATTTTTCTTAGTTTAATTATACGTCATCTCATCCAAATTACCTAATTAGCATGATGCATGCTACTCCCTCCATTCCCAAATATTTGTCTTTCTAGGGATTTCAAATGGACATAACATACGGATGTATGTAGACATATTTTAGAGTGTAGATTCACTCATTTTGCTCCGTATGTAGTCACTTGTTGGAATCTCTAGAAAGACAAATATTTGGGAACGAAGGGAGTACTTGATATGATACCCAAATAGATGATGCATGCTACTTGATATGATACCCCAGTAGAGGGGTATTAGATGTATATGAGTCAGACATCCTGGATTAATAAGTAAATAATCAGACTCTTTGGAAAACAGGAATTACATGCACACTCCTAAAAAAGGAATTACATGCACAATTCCCTCAAAAAAAAGAGTTACATGCAGAAAAATAAACACTGGAATTAATGCATGGTTTCCATGAGAACTGATGTCATAGTAGTTTCCTTTTCAATGAGATTTTTTTTGTGTTAGTCAAACTGTTGTGATTAGTTAGCGCATATTAATTAGAGGGAAATCTCCCCTTGTCCTGCGGCATGCAGGCGTCTTGTAGCAACCGACACATATCTTTTCCCCTCTCCTCTAACCGTTGCATCGGTTCCAACCATCGCGTCTTGTGCGATGCGTCTCTTCCAAACATATATAAGCTGTACTATTTCTATCAATCAAAACAAGTTGATCTTTTCATTCAAACACGTTATCACGCACGCTCTGCCGAGAGCACAGGAAGTCCTCGCCGACGGTGAGATGCCTGGACTCATCTCTTTCTTCCTCCGCCTCATCCGTGAGGACGGCCGCCGTCGCCGTTTCACAGCCCGTGGCCATTATGGAGTAGGCGGGCGCCGTCACCGCCGATTCGGACGCCGTGGCGCTGGACAAGGCCACCATGCCGCTATACGCGGCCCTTGACGTGGCCTCCACGCCCCCAGACACGGCCATCGCGCCGCTACTCCCGGTGACCACGCCCCAACGGTGGCCAGCCCCAGCGCGCCTCCCGCACATGCAGGAGAAGAGATCCCCGGGCCCATGCTCGCGGCTCCAACGCGGATTCCGCCTCCGCCTCCAGCGCCGACTGACGAGCCCGGCTTCTTCGTCTTTGTGCCGTTCCCGAATGGCGCCGGAGGGACGATCCAAGCCGCTGGCCCGACGCCGGTCGTGCAGCCTGAAGACGTGGACGCCGGCCCGAGTCGCAGCGCCACCGAGCACCCGCACGCCTCCACCTCCGTGCTGGACGAGGCACCGTCATCCCCGCGCGCGGTCGCCCGACCGCGCCTCCAGGACTCCGCAAGCATGGAGGGACGCCGCCGCCTCTTCAGTCGCGCCATCACCGCCATCGACCGCCGTGAAAGCAGCCACTCCGGCCTTGCCTCCGATCTGCCGAACGGCGTCCCTGCCGGCGTCGTCTACATCTCCTCGTCCGAGGAAGAAGGAGGCACGTCGGCGACCACTTTGTGAGAAGCAGCAATGGAGTGTGTGGGGGTGGCGGCGCACAGGAGTTGGTCGGGAGGATTGGGATCCCTCGATCCCTAATCACCAGCCGTATAAAGGCCAGCCGACCGCCCCCACTCCACGTGGGCTTTGGGCCTGTGCCCAGATAGTCCCTGGCTACGGGCTGAATTGCAGAAATTTCTCTTTCTTTCTTCTGTTTAATCCTTTTAACAGTAGTTGTAGCAGTAATTTATCACTGTTTTAGTACTGTTTAGCCTATGTACATGTAGTTATTTACATTCTAGTCTGGTATTTAGATTTACTCTATTTTAGGACTTGTGTAAATATTTGTAGGCTGTTTACATTATGTAATGTATTTGATAATGTAAATAAAGGACCAACATTATCTAGAAATGTCATGTTCAATGTGTTTACCACATTCCAATTTTCTAGAACATGTTCCAACGATTGAGATTAATTTCTCTCGTACAACAAACTTGCAAATTTTTGATACACGCCTCCCTCATTATATTTGGAATCACGGTCTATATTTTGTCCAATTCGACAAATGATTACCTTCAATGTGCATTTCCTTATATTTGAATTGATAACATACACACAGTAATAGAAACAAATGCATCTACTGACATTGTCAGATTATGTAGCCTATTACTGTGAGATCCATGCGATCTTGGACGTGTTATGTTCAATCAATTGAGGTCTACATTATTCAAGTTCTTCACTTGAGTATCAAATTTTGCACCATTATTACAATACAACCATGATGGTTTTTAATTTACCCTAGTAAATTAATTATCTCTGGTTCATCCATGTAGGTAAACGATGACCGCAAAAGAATTTGAGGAGCTTGCCCTCAATGGCCACAACTACCCTACATGGGCCATGGACGTCAAGATCAGTCTTGCTTCCCGTGGGATAGCGCGTGCAATCCAGGACCCGGAGACTCCTCTACCGGCCGGAACCACGCCGCTGACAGAACAACAAAACTATGCAAGTTTATACATCATAAGGCATCATATTCACCCAGATCTTAAGTCTGAATACTTAGAGGAGGAATCTCCCAGTACTCTGTTTCTAGCCCTCAAAACAAGATATGAACAGCAGAAGGCAGTTGTCCTGCCAGAAGCACTCCATGATTGGACTCACCTTCGTCTTCAGGATTTCAAGTCCATCGGTGAGTGCAACCACAAGGTTCATAAGATAAGTTCCAAACTGCGCTTTTGCGGGAAGGAACCTACTGACGCGGAGAAGATAGAGAAAACTTTATCTACTATGCTCCCTTCAGACAGGATCCTCCAGCAGCAATACGGTGCTCGCAACTATACTGTCTATTTCGAGCTTATTCATATGTTACTTGAGGCTAAAAAGCATGATGAGCTACTCGCTAAGAATGGCTCTCAACGCCCAGTTGGGGCACAACCTTTACCTGAAGTTCATATGAATGTCGCGAATAGACAGAAGTTTGATGGTGCCTTTAGAGGCAATCAATCAAATGTCCAGAACAAGCGAAAGCGCATTAGGAACAGGAGGTCTAGGAACTCAGACAAGGGAAAAGGCACTGCAAAGCCCAAGCATGATAAATCTCTGCTTTGCAACAAGTGTGGATGCTACACGCACCCCACCGACAAGTGCAAGATCCCAAAGCATCTGGTTATGTTGTACCAGCAATCTCAGGGACGCAAAGCACCTCAAGGGAAGAGGTTCGAAGCCAATTTCAACCTTCATTCAGACAGCACCAATGGAGCCGGTAGTTCGCACGACGTTCCTCCTGGACCGAGCAACACCATTGTGTTCCATCAACCAGAGGACCTTGCCGACACGGAAAACATGATGATTGAGTACACCTCAAACGAAGTGTTTGGAGACTTTGACTAGTCCCACAATCTCCATAGTGATCTATTTAGCTATGTCCATTTGTGATGTTGTAATAAGAATATAAGTATTGTTGTTGTCCTTATATTGTATCAGCACATTTGATATAATAAGATTGTAATTGTACTAACATATTTGATATAAATAAGATTGTATTCTATGTATTTACATGACATTTTCTTATTGAAAGTTCTTTGTTTTATATATAGTTCTCTACGGTGACAATCCGATGGAAGAGGAATTATGCCTTGTGGATAGTGCAACCACAAACTCCATACTGAGGGAGATGAAATATTTTCAAACTCTGGAAAAGATGAATGGAGATATTCTAACTATCGCTGGACGCGATACGGTAATCGTTGGCACTGGACGTGCCATATTTACCCTCCCAGGTGGTACACAAGTGACAATTGAGGATGCTTTGTTGTATGAGAGAATTCCTTATTTGGCCTTCTCTTAAAATTTGGTTCCCTTTTTGGCCCTAAAAGATCTTTTTTTCCTTTTCTGACACTCAAACTTCATTTTGTTCCCTCTATGACATTTCCGTCAGTTTTGCAAACTAACACCGTTAAATACAACATGAAAAGTCCATTTTACCCCTGGTGTATTTTGTGACCAAAATGGAAGCCAAAACAGTGGCAATATGAACTGGAATATATTACCAAATGAAACAAAATCTGCAATTATCCCCTGTACAGTACAGTACACACATGCACAAATTTCAATTGAAAATTTGGACAGAGCCTCCCTTGTATTTTGGAGGCATATCCCGTGTACAGTACACATATGCACAAAAAACACACATAATTGCTCCAGGTTCACATATATGCAAACATCCCACATAGCTGGTCATCTACACACATTCAGGTTCACATAAAAGTGACATACAATAGTCCAGGTTCACATAAAGATGACATAATAGCCCAGGTTCACAACAGGTCGCATATAGCACGTAAAGAGGGTTCACAACAGGTCGCATATAGCACGTAAAGAGCCAAGGTCCACACATATATCACATAAACAGCTCAGCTTTCAAAATGAGACATGATACGGAAAGTAATGACATGAGAATCACAAACTAAGTCTCCTTTTGCTTCGTGTGCTCATTGCAGGGCTAGCAGGGTTGAATTTCTTGCTGCGTGTACCCATTGCAGGGCTGTCAAGTGGCACCATAGGAAGGTGTGGAGTAATTTCAGCAACCTCTTTGCTTTTTCTTTTGGCATGTACCTTCACAGCAACATGTGTTTTCTTTTTGGCAACATCATGTTCGCCACAAATGGGTTGTGTTCCTGATCTAGACATACACGTACATGACATACAGGTAGCCCAAGTTAACAATAGAATAATGCATAACATAACATTAGAACTTCGAAACTACCATAGGTTACCTTTTTGCTCCTCCGGATCCAGATTTACCACCTTTCCCTTTTTCCTTGGTTGTTTTCTCCAAGATTTGGCTATGATGAGAAGAATGCACTTAGAACACAAAGGCATAATTAATTATATTTAATTATGAGCATGGTTGTTGCTAACCTTGGCGGAAAACGCATGGCTGATGGAGCATCATCCTCGCAAGGCACAATTGATGATTGAGCTGATTTTGTGGTCTTTGTCCTCTTCTTTGGTGGTCCTCTACATGAGCATCAAAAAAATAGTTAACATGTATGGTTTTTACAAAAAAAAATGCAAGTGATGCAATATACAATAAAATTCATTACCTCACAGCTAAAATAGCGGCAATGTCATCTGGGTTACCCTTCTTGCATTTGTGCCAATGATGCCCATAGTCCTTGCAAATAGGGCATAAGTGTTGGCCGCTTTTTCTTTTCTTCTCACTGCAGCCTTTATACCTCTCAGTTTTAGGCCTACCCAATGTGGCTTTTAGTAGTGGTGGAAACATGAAGAATCCATGGTCTGATTTAGGCCACTGGTTCTTGTCAACCATGGCAGGGATTAGTTGGTCATAAGCTGCTCTAAATTTGTGAATGGAGTAACACAAGTCCACATAGTTCTCTATGCGTGCATTGGTAAGAGATGTGATAAATGCTAGACCATGTTTGCAAGGAAGGCCAGAAACTTCCCATTGTCTACAAGAACATGTCCTGTCAAGCAAGTTGACCACAAACCTAAAGCCGCTGCCTCCCAATGCGGTTACTTCAGCAACTTCTTCTGAGCTTTCAACCACCTCCAAGTTTAATTCTCTGGTCTTTGCATTCAACTTCTTAATTATGTGGGGAAGAATCAACCCAACTAACTTTCTTGCTACCTTTCTCCTTCGGTTCCACATGATCATAATCAATTGCCTAAGCTTATCAAAGAAGTCGTCCAAGTTCAAGGACTTGTGATGCTTAATCCAATTATTGAAGCACTCAGCCAAGTTGTTTGTAACATAATCCACCTTGGAAATTGTTGAGAACTGACTCCTAGACCACAACCTAGTGTGCCACTTCCTAAGATATGCAGTTGCCGTTGGCTTTGCTATGTCCATTGCAACCCAATTTTTCTCAAATAAATATGGGTTCCATGAGTAAGCAGCAGCCCAAAGGTGGTCATCAAAAACCTTTCCATGAAACTTCTTCTTGAAGTTGGACACCAAGTGAAACATACATTCCCTATGTTCAGCCTCTGGGAACACTTCTTTTACACCGGTCATCACTGGCTGCCCAGCGTCGGTGCATATGGTTAAACCCCTTGGGGATCCTATGGCTTGCCTAACCAATTGCATGAACCAGATCCAGTTCTCATTAGTTTCAGAATCAAAAACACCCATACAGACTGGATACATCCAACTATGGCCATCAACGGCGGTAGCACTAGCCAGTTGCCCCTTGAATCTGCCTGTCAAGAAGGTGCTATCTACTGCCAAGTATGGCCTGCAACCACTAAGGAACCCGTCGATGCAAGGCTTCAAAGCGACAAAAAATCTCTTAAATCTGATTTTATCTTTTATTGTGTGGTGCTCAATTATCACTATGCTACCGGGGCAGCACCTTTCAATTTGTGCCTTAAAACTATACAGATTATCAAAGCTTGTATCCCAATCACCATATAGTTCCTTCAAGGCTAGCAGCTTACCCATGTATACTCTCTTGTACTTGATGTTGATTCCATGGTGCTCTTTAAGCTTCTTTCGCAATGCCTTTGGTCCTAGAGTTGCATCCTCAATTAGCCAATCCTTCACGTGCTCACATATCCACCGCTTGGTTGCATTCTTTATCTTCTTTTTCCTTTTTGTACTTGAGCAATCATGACCACAAGAGTTCTTTCTCACCTACAAAAGACAAACATAGATAATTAGTAAAGATCTTTTAACAATTTAAGCACACATGAGTAAAGTTAGAAATTACCATTACGGTGCACCCATCTTCCATTGTAGAAGCATATATCCTCCATGGACACTTATCTTCATCCCTTCTTGAACAATAAGCCCTGAACCTATGTGGTGCACTTTTCTCGGTGTTAAACTCGAATTCATGTTTGATTGCATGTTGAGAAAGCGCCAATTTAAACTCTGCCATATTGGGATATTTTCTTCCTTCGGTCATTGGGGGATCTAATTTATCATATTCTAAATGTGGTGCATGCTCTGCCTCGTGCACTTCCTCATCTTCCTCTACTTCCTCATCGCTCTCATCCTCGCTCACATCCTCGCTCTCATGATCAGGAACATAGTCTTCGTCCCTTTCTTTATCGGAACAGGGAACCATGATAAGAGGATCTAATTTATCATAATCATCATCGTCTAAATAAATATTTTCCTCATCAACACCAACATGTTCATTCTCAGGTATTGGGTTGCGAAGATAATCATCGTCGTCTTGTTCTGTGATGCTAGGTTGGATATGCACATCAATATGCCACTCCGTGATAGGCTCATATGGTTCAGATGGATCACAATATGCAACAAACAAGTGCACAACCTTTGTCTTAGAGAGTTTCTCAAACATAGACACCAATTCCTGGTCAGATGTTACTTCTGGGTAGATTTTAAGAAAAGGATCATAGTACTGAACATGTGCAACTTCCAAATAGCGAGGCGAGTACTGCTCTACGATTGATTCAACCAAGTCCTTATAATTTGTTAAGTCGGAATCAATAACCTTATCATAACAAAAGCATTTGATATCCTTCCTAGCTTTTTTTGGGTTGCCAAGCAATTTGATTTTCAGCAAATATGTTGAATTTGGATCCATCCTGTAAAAGCAAAAGATCAATTGTGCATGAACATACTTGCTTCATGTTTTAAACAAAAAATGTGACATGTGTAAACAGATTATCCAATATAACATATTTGCTTTATATGAACATAATCTTTGTCTATTGTTTCATTGCAGATTTGGCAGCAACAAATATCCATCTCTAACTACTCTGTTGCATCTTCGATCCATCTCAAGGACGTATCATGGCAGCAAATACTCAAATATAGAGAAAACAGGCACTTACCCTTGTAGCCATGCCGGAGCACTTGCATCCGAGGCCGTCGCACCTGAACCTCCCTCTGCCTCCCCGCCATGGCCGCCCTCCGGCGCCGCACCTGGAGCTCCCTCCGCCTCCCCGCCATGGACGCCCTCCAGTGGCGCGCCTGGAACTCCCTCCGCCTCCCCGGCATGGACGCCCTTCGCCTCCCCGCCATGGCCGCCCGTCGCCTCCCCGCCATGGCCGCCCGAGGCCGAGACCGGCGCAGCGTCGGCCACGCCCTCCACCGCGCCGTCCATCCCGCCACCAGTAGCAGCATCGGCCACACCCTCCTCCATCCGCGATTTTTTTAGGGTTAGGGATCGAGGGAGGGAAAGGGGAATCGAGCAGAGTAGGGAGGGGATCGGGGGGTTGACCCAGCGCAGCGCCTGACGGTTCGCTCAACCAGTTTTTTTTTCAGCGTCCTAGCAGGGGTAAGAACAACATTTCCAGTCACAGTTAACGTTGCTAACAGCAAAAACTGACAGATGTGTCAAAGAAGGAAGAAAATGAAGTTGTGGTGTCAAAAAAGGAAAAATAAAATTTTTAGGGTCAAAAAGGGAACTAGATTTTAAGAATGGGTCAAATAAGGAATTCTCTCCTAATCCCGACTCATCACGTACCCTGATCAGTTATCGAGATATCCGTAAAAATGGCTTTCACATTGAAACTCATGAAGACAACAAAAAGGAGTATCTACTCTTCACCAAAGATCACGGATATGGCAAGCAGGTACATGAAAAAATTCCTTCTCTATCATCAGGTTTGTACTATACGTACATCAAACCCGTAGAACATGTTGCATACAAAGTAATTTTTCAAAATGTTGATGCATTTCAAACCTGGCATGATCGCCTAGGCCATCCCGGGATCGGGATGAACGTTGATGCACATCAGCTCGGAGAAGGGGGGAAGGGGAAGGTAGCAGCCTGGAAGAAGAAGCGGTGACATAAAGCATATTTTTCTTAATTTAATTATACGTCATCTCATCCAAATTACCTAATTAGCATGATGCATGCTACTCCCTCCATTCCCAAATATTTGTCTTTCTAGGGATTTCAAATGGACATAACATACGGATGTATTCCGTATGTAGTCACTTGTTGAAATCTCTAGAAAGACAAATATTTGGAAACGGAGGGAGTACTTGATATGATACCCAAATAGATGATGCATGCTACTTGATATGATACCCCAGTAGAGGGGTATTAGATGTATACGAGTCAGACATCCTGGATTAATAAGTAAATAATCAGACTCTTTGGAAAACAGGAATTACATGCACACCCCTAAAAAAAGGAATTACATGCACAATTCCCTCAAAAAAAAAAGGAGTTACATGCAGAAAAATAAACACTGGAATTAATGCATGGTTTCCATGAGAACTGATGTCATAGTAGTTTCCTTTTCAATGAGATTTTTTTTGTGTTAGTCAAACAACCAGAAGAAGGTTGGAAGCGATCAATTGTGTTAGTCATCAAACAGGCCTCCATAGTATCTCACAGAAAGCATTTCCAATGACTTACCGACGAATGCCAAATCATGCGCGTTGTTCCACTTCCCCCTGTACTCTTTAGGTTACATACAATGCCTCGGTCGGGTAGTACATCTCTCAACTAACTAATGGTACGTATCACTCCTGTTGCCAGAAGGTGGGAAAGCCTGTCGCCTTCGTGGATTCTGGAAATTCCCCTCATCCTCTTCGCCGCCACCAGCACCGGGGGTTTGTTTCGAACTTTTCCGTTTATCTCCAGAATCCGCATTGATGGCCCTGGCAACTGCATTGTCCTTTCTTCTCTCAGATCTAACCTCTCCAAATGAAGTATTCTTTCTAGCTTCAGCGTAATCGAAGGCCTTCAGCTGATCATTAAATTCTGGTTCTTCCAGTGCTTGGTGCTTCTGTTGAAGGTCTCTGCTCTCGTTGAGGGATCTGAAGCGCTGCTCGATGCCAGAGGAAAGCTCAGGAGGGGAGCTACACACATCGGTATCTCCAGGTTTGCACTCACTCTGTCCATCTGCGTTGCCGTTTTCTGGGTCATCTGTTCCAGTGTCCAGCTGAATCACTTCCTCCATCCGAGACGCAGGATCCTCGCACATGATTTCCGCTTCAGGTTCCACCGATTTTGCTACTGGAAGGCTACTTGCTGGAGGATTTGCACCACCTGAGAAATGATGGAAAGGCAGTACCACAGAAGACTTGATCTTCTCCACCTTGCTTTTACTCTGCATTTGTAACACAAGCCAAACAAAGTCAAGCATTACTAGGGAAAGCTAATGCGGGGAAAGTGCTTTCTGTTGCACCCCAAAAACAGAACAAGGATAACATCATATATTGCAGATTAGTGAGCTTATAAAAACCTAAAGTCCCATAACGAAGACAAGTCACCAACCTTTCCACAGTGAGAACTTTGGTACAAATTTCAAGTAGCATCTATACTGAGACGTTGACATTTACCCCATGTGGCTATATAGAGAGAATAGAGACTACAAAGGAAATTCGCAAAAAGAGACTATTCCATATCTTGCCCCTTAACTACTTGAGTAAAGTGGGAGCTCTTAGTTTATATCTCTTTGGAACAAAACTCATAACTAATTTATTTACATGCACTTATTTTCCAACAGTGCCACAGGTATCCCGCGTAGGTAAGGGGTTGGGGTACACCCACAGTTCAAACACAATTAGTAAATTAATTCAAGATCTCCATCACTTGTTAATTCTACAGCGGAGGAAAGAGAAAAAAGGACAGAGCAGAAACATCCAATACCTGGTCACTTGAAAATCCTGGAAATAGATTTGGCCTTCTTGCGGTAGAGGGTTTTCCTAACAGAGCACCAAAAGCCGTAGGTCTCTTCGATACTTGAACTGTTGCCTTTATTACCTGAACAATGGAGCTGTTTAGGTACTGATACAGCAGAAGAAATATAGCAAACAAAGGCAAATGATTTTCTTACTTGCTGCTGACCACCACCATTGCCCGGTATCACTGTATCTGCTTGCTCAGTAGCGCCTGGCAACGCCCCAAAGCTCTTGGTTTCAGGTGTGATGTTATCTAGTTGCAAATTACCTAAAGAAGCTCCGCTCGTAACATTCCCCATACAGAAAGAAGCAGTATGGACATTTGTAATCACTGTGGGAGCTACATCAGGTGCAGCAATCAGCTGAAGATTATTTTCATTACTATCAGCATCGACGGCAGGAATCATTTCAGTGTCTTCACTGCCGTCCTTCGCTTCTGCCGCCATTAACTGCACAAAATGATGCATTAGTATGAAAAGCAGCCCAGATTCCTTAGTAAATCTCTGAGAAGTTAGTTCCTACAGATTGCAACAGTAAAGGAATGATAATAGATAAGTTTCACATAGATCACCAGAACTACCTCTTCCAGCCTTCCTTTCTTCAGTTGCTCAGCTATACTTTCAAAAGCATCGGCATTTGCGACGGCATTCCTTATGATAGTAATGACATGTCCGAGATAGTGCTCAAGAAATTTATTTTTTGACTTCACTGTTCTTTTTAACCTCCCAGTGGTCACAGGCATCTGTTTGGCTGTAGTCCAAATTCGAAGGATATATTAGCCAGGCTGACTAACGCATGTAAGCAATGTACATAGATTAGGAAAGAGCAATGCCTATTTCAAGTAGAGTCTTATTGGGTAATATATAACCAGTGCTCTCATCCTCGGCACGAGCGACGCCATCTCTCCATTGATATAGACCCTGTGATGGGAAAGAACTACATAAGGAATGGTAGAAATGATTTCATTTCAACTTATAACTGAGTATTAGGTAGTCACAAATAACAGTCTAGCACATTAGGCAAGCAGAGGCATAAAACACAAAACAGATCAATGTCATAAATAAAATTAAAATGTCTTTTCATTAAGGTAGATCATCTGGAGTTAAAGAAACCAGGCACAACTTACAACAGTGTAGTATAAATAAGAAAGCATCCACAAGGACTGAACTATGGGGTCTGGAAGAACTGTGTTCATTTTCAGCAAAACGCAGTGTATGTGTCCAAGTGGAGAAAACTTCTCAAGGATCAAGATGCCAGTACCAACAAGAATCACAAACACTTCAAACAGGAAAAGTACTTACAGCAAGAACTGCCAGCTGCCTTGCACTCAAGTCATTTTCTTTCAACCTGCAATTACATAAAAAATGACATTACACTGCTAGAATGGTTTCTAGAACAAAAACATGGTAAACCAAGAGAAATACAAACCCATGTATGTAAAGGTATGATGAATCAGTCAGCAGCTCCTTCTCATATAGTTGCAAGCAAATTTCATTGCTGCGCTTGCAAACCTGCAGTAATGGCAGACATCTGATTACTTGTTTGTATGCTCTACGGTCCACACAAGTTCAGGTACTGAAGTCAGAAGTCAATCCATAAGTAACAAAAGTGGTAGCAAAAGAATGTGCTTGTGTTCCTCAACACACAAGTTTACATCAGTTCTAAGGCACGCATTCTGAAATTCAAGCACACAATCAATTGCATCAGATACCGCATAGAAGTTGTCAACCAGAGGCAGAGAATACCAAACAATGCATGTAAAAGAAACTTAACCATCAAACAAGCAATCGGGGAAAGACTAGTGAGCAAAACAAACAAAAAAACATTACCTCCAAAAGAAGATCATCGCCTGAAGACTCATTCACCAATCGCAATCGCATCAAGTCATATATGTAGAGAAGATAGTGTGTATCTTCTCTAGCATACCTGAAACGCATAGTCACAATCAGACACACTTGATGGATATATTTAGTGAGGGCAGAGTAAATAAGAAATGGAAGAACAAAATGCGGCAATCCAAAGCTAATCCAAGAGGAATTCAAAGCACTGTACTTGGTCATTTCATCAGGAAGTGGCCTCAGCCTCCAATCTGCACTCTGATATCTGCAGGAGATGTATGTCTTAGTCATGTTCTTCAGAATATAATTCGTGACATGGCAAGTATAAGAAAAGTGTACTCTAGAATGAGAAGTAGTATCTACTCTTTGTTTGCTGTCACTCCACAGAAATATTGCAGAAGATGCTCCAGGCTGTTGCGGTCCATTTGTAAGATTCTTGAAGCCTATTTGCATTTTGATGAGAAGATCAAGCTTTAATTTATAGAAAACCAAAATGGCCATTTTAACTAAATAATTTAATCATAAAAGAAAACAATAACTGAACTGGATGCTAGGGCCATGCTACTGTTTATCTATGCTGAATCATACCTGCCCTGTGTCGAAAAGGTTGCACACATATATTCCAAAGTCCCTTTGAAGCCATATTATATCACGACCTGCCCCATGCATTACCTATTTTCCCATGAGAGCGATGAGAAACTGGACGTTGAACAATAGCAAGAACACATATACACAAAAGAGCAAGGTGTACCTTCTTCTTAGTTGGATCTTGAAAAACTTCTCTCAAGTTCTCACCAAGACAATTGCGGAGCTTAAGAGTGTCTACAATAAAGTCCTCAGTTCTAGTTGAAATCTGCATCAGGCAGGTGAGACCCTGAAAAGACCTATAGTGGTTGTGTTCCAAATCAACCTGAAAACAGAAAAATAAATGGAAATTGATTTAAGTTAGTAATTAGAGTATCCTGACACCAAAAAAACAATTCAATTGTACACAGTGACAATAGTTAGCAGTAGACAGTAGTTAGGAGGCAAAAGAAGACTGCAGAGCATGCTACATACTCCCTCCGTCCTAAAATAAGTGTCTCAACTTTGTACTAGCTCTAGTATAAATTTGTACTAAGCTCAAGACACTTATTTTGGGACGGAGGGAGTATTTGTGTAACCTGCGGCAGAAGTTGTGAATTTGCGTTGTTGGATGCGTACTACACTGAACATGAAAAAATTATAAGGAGGCAGAAACAACTATTGGCAGCAAAGGTGGAGTGAAACAAGGCAAGAAAGATGATGGTAAGTAATGAAACCTAAAGCACGGCATGCGAATGACTATTTAACATTTACAGCATGCCATATGAATATGAGTATTTAATTGTCAACGTCCATGCCTTAACAACTCTAGCAGGCAGGAAAAGCCCAACTTTCCACATAGATCTAGCACTGCAATGAGAATTGTGACTCTGGTACTAATAGCAACGTAATTAAACTTCTGAGTATTTTATAGTAAAATACAATCGACAGAATCAAAAGTATACTGCAAGTTACAATTCATATATGGTCGGCCAGACAGCTAGTTGAGTCGTGAGGCATAAGCAAGAACAATACTGCATTTAAGTGGAAGCAAGAAAACCGATAGATACTACTAGTATTGTTACTTACAGCAAACTCAGTTGCACTCTTCAGCTTTGCCACCAACACTTCCAAGGTTTTCCGGTCTTCAACAAATGTAAAAGGGGTGTCATCTAAAGCAGGTGGCTTTAATGGCTCACTTTCAGGAACACGCCTGTCAAATAGTTGCTCCATGGGGAGTTTTTCCTGCATTGAGACAACGGCGTCACACCACTCTGCTCACATTTGATAAATACATGCAGAATAAAGAAAACAGCACTTCTCTCCAATTTCTCTGACAGAAACACTGATATTAGATAAATTACTCTGCTGACTCTTCATTCCTCCATACTCATGTTATTTTCTTTCCCTAATTTTATTCACATAATCTCGTATGGCATCTAGTCTCCACTACCTAACGCATTTCAATAGTCATGTACCAGCTAATTTAAGGTTTTATACTACCAAATATTGAGAAAACTAATCACCGTCCGTGTGCAACACTTGATAATCTTGCAAATGCAATAAACAAATTCTCTACTGCATGATTCACTAAACAATAATGGCTCATTTGGCACCTTCCATGGATGATTTCATCATAAATTTCTGAACAGATTAATCTTGAATTGTTGAGGGGGGAGGTGTGATGTGAGATTAGAGCAAAAATGTGCGGAAGCACTAACCAGTGGGTGTATGGCACGGGCACCATCATCGCTGCGCTCAAGGAAGGCATGGTCGAATGGCTTGCTCGTGTTGTCCACCACAATGCGGTGCACGTCCTGCGGGCGTGGGATGGTGGGGATGTGGAAGGGCACCTTCGGCTTTGGCCCTGATGCTGCAGCCCTATCCATGGTGGCCATCCTCACCGAACCAGAAGATCCAAAGGCCTCACTTCTGCCAACTCCTTCCTCTCCCATACCCATCTTCTTCTTCTTCTTGCCGTAGACAACCTGGAACCCGTCCCCCGCCATCTCTTCTGCCGCGACCTTCCGTCCCTGGGCCTCCTCCTTCTCCCGCAGCGCCTTGAACTCGTCCGCGGAGGCGGCAAACATCTCGAGCAGGTCGTCATTGCGGGCGACGAGCCAGTCGTAGGCGTCGTCGAGGTCCTCCGTGGGGAAAGGCTGCTGCTGCTGCTTGGGGAGGAGCATGGAGGCGCCGAGGACGGCCAGGGAGGACTCGGCCCTGGCGGCGGCGGCGGCGACGGGGGACTTGAAGGAGGGGAAGTTGTTGTAGAAATGGAAGTCGCGGGCCGGAGGGATCGCGCGGGAGCGGGCTGACAGGCGCGCGGCGGCGGAGGCGAGCGG
Source organism: Triticum dicoccoides (assembly GCF_002162155.2). Classification (NCBI taxonomy): domain Eukaryota; kingdom Viridiplantae; phylum Streptophyta; class Magnoliopsida; order Poales; family Poaceae; genus Triticum; species Triticum dicoccoides. The sequence goes on from NC_041381.1 coordinate 295,320,731, forward strand.
GCCCGACGAGGCGTCGACGGCCACGGCCGACTTGTTCTGCTTCCACGGCGGCGGCGGGTGAGGAGCCTCGTCCGCTTCCATGGCGAGTTGGGTGGGGAAGTGGCGCTAGCGGTTTAGGGTTTATGGCAGAAGAAGAAAGACGGGAGCGGCCTGTTGCGAGTTATGTGTGAATTTCCGCCCCCTTTTCTATTTATTTATTTTTTGCGTGGTTTTCGTGCTGAATTTCCGCCTCCTTCCTGTACGCGGTTCTGGTGCTTTACGGTTCGAGCACACGAATGCGTACGTAGATTACATTTTCAGATCCGATCTTTGCTCCACTCCAGGAATTGTGGATTTGTGGGTCATTTTCTTCAAATCAAGACCCTTTTTTTATCATAACAACTTTATTCATTAAATAATGGCCGGATCGTTTACATGATGTGGGAGAATAAATGTAGCGACCAGACTTCAAACAGTCTGATCTCTGTGCATCAGTGTCATCCCTGAATCAGTAATGCTGACACGCATAATACTTAAAGGATTTATAACAAAGTGGCAATCACACACTTATTACATCGAATGTCTCAAAAGAGAACTTATTACAATAAATATGGCTTAAGGCCATCTAATAACGATAACATGGGAAGGTTTGGAAGATAAAGCGAGTCCATCAACTCCAACAGCATCACTGAGTAAAAGATCACGACTTAAGGCACCTTACTCGTCGTCTGAAAAGTCTGCAACATGAACGTTGCAGCCCGAAAACGGGTCAGCACATGAAATATACTGGCAATGTAACACATAGAGAGTAACGAACAGAATATAGCTATCACTACATGCATATATAGCCGGTGGAAAGCTCTATGGTTACAGTTTTTGTGATGCCCCCGATTCAATCGAACACTAATCATACACGCAAATGTGTACGATCAAGATCAGGGACTCACGGGAAGATAACACAACACAACTCTAGACACAAATCAAAATAATACAAGCTTTATATTACAAGTCAGGAGCCTCGAGGGCTCGAATACAAGCTCGATACACAAGAGTCAGCGGAAGCAACAATATCTGAGTACAGAACTAAGTTAAATAAGGATGCCTTAAGAAGGCTAGCACAAAAGCAACACAATCTAAGAGGCAAGGCCTCCTGCCTGGGACCTCCTAAACTACTCCTGGTCGTCGTAGGCCTCCAAGTAGTAGCATCCATCGACGGTGGCATCTGACTCCAGGGATCCTCCATCTGGTTGCATCAACCGGAAAGAAGAAAGAAGGGGGAAATGGGGAGCAAAGCAACCGTGAGTACTCATCCAAAGTACTCGCAAGCATCAGATCTATACTAAGTATGCATTGGTATCAAATGGAAGGGTTGTATCTGTGGACTGAACTGCATAATACCAGAATAGAGGAGGAAGGCCTAGCCTATCGAAGACTAGCATCTTCAAGCAGTTCCAAGCATCTTGCAGCATGTAGAAGAGTAAAGAATAGCAGTTTAATATTTAACAAACATGTTGTAACATTAATGCCCAGAGATCCTTCTTCGACTCCCTGCGAGAAAGCAATCCCGGAGCCACATATCTCAAGTATTCATTTGTAGTTGTATAAGATCAGGATATAAGTCTGAACGTCCATTACCGTGGACACGGTATTCGAATATATAACTTCCCTGCAGGGGTGCACCACGTTACCCAAAACGCTCGATCACTCTGGCCGGACACACATTTCTGGGGTCAATGCCCGCCCTCAAAAGATCAACACGTCGCAGCCCTACCTAGGCTCAGCAGAGAGGTCCCCGCCGGTCTACATCCTAAGCACTCCGGGGTCTTGGGCCCATCGCCCGCAGCACTCCGGGTCGTTGCGAGCAGGGTGGATACCAGCACCGCCTCGGATGGCCAGCACGACCCGACCGTGCCGCACTGCTGAACTGGACGTCTGACAAAGCTTCGGCTGATACTGCGATGTCGAGGCCCATATCTATTCTCGCGTGGTGGTTAGTGCGTAAAGGCCAGAGGCCAACTCAGAACAAATACCCAAACCATAGTGTATTATTATCTTGCGGAGACGAGCAGAGACTCACGATCGAAAGTGACACCGTCGCCCCGTCTCGTGGACGTACGACAAGGGCCTAGAATGCCCGGCCGTGCCACGTAACCATCTTGCGGGTGCTCTCCGGGCCCGCTCGACTTTCACCAAGATCTCAAGTAAAGTCAAGGTAACTGTGTGTCCAGACATCAAGGGGAAAACCCGAGGAATCACCCCCGGTGAATTCCACTCAATGTAATCATCAAGGTGAACGTAAGAGGGACCACCCTCGAGGTTCACACTTGAGGTGTTGAACGACAGAGCCGTATCGGGAATGGTGAAAGAGGAAATCACCCTTGATGACCACGACCGAATAGCTACACTACAGAGTTATCATCAGGAGTGCGTTATCACCCTCGGCACTCGATAGTAGCTCTGTAGAGTCGAGCAACTAAAGGGGCGTGATGTGATGTGAGGTGTCGGGCTCTGGTCATCGATCACGTTGATCGGGTCGTCGATGATGAAGCAGGGGCAGCAAGGACAAGTGGGGGTCACTGATGGATCACTAGCCAACCTATACTAAGTAGTTTAGGATAAGCAGGTAGGTAACAATAAGTAGGTACAAAAGCAGGCTATGCATCAGAATAGGAGCAAACAATAACAATAGCAAAATCTAATGCAAGCATGAGATGATGGAATGGGCGATATCGGAATGATCAAAGGGGGGGGCTTGCCTGGTTGCTCAGACAAGAAGGAGGGTCGTCATCGACGTAGATGATCACAGCGATAGCATCGGCCTCGGGGTCTACCAGAGAGAAGAGGGGGAAGAAACAGTAAATACACGCAAACATAAAGCATGGCATGACAATAAGCAGCACTAGGCGTGTTCTAACGTGGCACTACACGCTACCGGCAAAGGGGGATAACAACCAGGAATGTTTTCCCGAAGTTTGGCATTATCGGACAGATGAAACAGAGGGGAAAAGTTGCATGTTCCCTATGCTAGGGACATGTGGTAGACGAACGGGCTGCGTATTCGGATTCGTCTCGTCGTTCTGAGCAACTTTCATGTAGAAAACTTTTTCATCCGAGGTACGGTTTAATTTCTATGAATTTCAAAGTTTAAACAATATTATGAAATTATTATTAAATCTAAATGCAGTTATTGCAGCAGCATGATGTCATCATGACGCCAGCGGTCAACACTAACCGTTGACTGGTCAAACAAGGCAGTGGGGCCCGTCTGTCATAGGCACAGATTAATTAAACAATTTTAATTAGACAACCTAGTTAATTAGGGTAATTAATAGAGTTAATTAAGTTAAATAAATAAATAATTAGTTAATTAAATGTATTTTTAACTCCTCTTTTTTTACAGGGGCATGGGGCCCCTTGGTAGTGGCCTAGGGGCCAGCCGGGGCGGGCTAACGGGCGCATTGAAGGAAATATGCCCTAGAGGCAATAATAAAGTTATTATTTATTTCCTTATTTCATGATAAATGTTTATTATTCATGCTAGAATTGTATTAACCGGAAACATAATACATGTGTGAATACATAGACAAACATAGTGTCACTAGTATGCCTCTACTTGACTAGCTCATTAATCAAAGATGGTTATGTTTCCTAGCCATAGATATGTGTTGTCATTTGATTAACGGGATCACATCGTTAGGAGAATGATGTGATTGACTTGACCCATTCCGTTAGCTTAGCACTTGATCGTTTAGTATGTTGCTATTGCTTTCTTCATGACTTATACAAAGTTCCTATAACTATGAGATTATGCAACTCCCGTTTACTGGAGGAACACTTTGTGTGCTACCAAACGTCACAACGTAACTGGGTGATTATAAAGGATCTCTACAGGTGTCTCCAAAGGTACATGTTGAGTTGGCCTATTTTGAGATTAGGTTTTGTCACTCCGATTGTCGGAGAGGTATCTCTGGGCCCTCTCGGTAATGCACATCACTATAAGCCTTGCAAGCAATGTGACTAATGAGTTAGTTGCGAAATGATGCATTACATAGCGAGTAAAGAGACTTGCCGGTAACGAGATTGAACTAGGTATTGAGATACCGACGATCGAATCTCGGGCAAGTAACATACCGATGACAAAGGGAACAACATATGTTGTTATGCGGTTTGACCGATAAAGATCTTCGTAGAATATGTGGGAACCAATATGAGCATCCAGGTTCCGCTATTGGTTATTGACCGGAAACGTATCTCGGTCATGTCTACATAGTTCTCGAACCCGTAGGGTCCGCACGCTTAAGGTTTCGATGACAGTTATATTATGAGTTTATGAGTTTTGATGCACCGAAGGAGTTCAGAGTCCCGAATGAGATCGGGGACATGACGAGGAGTCTCGAAATGGTGGAGACGTAAATATCGATATATTGGACGACTATATTCGGACTTCGGAAAGGTTCCGAATGATTCGGGTATTTATCGGAGTACCGGAGAGTTACGGGAATTCGCCGGGGAGAAGTATTGGGCCTTATTGGGCCATACGGGAAAGAGAGAGGGGCTGCCTAGGGCAGGCCCCCCCCCCCCCCAAGGCCAGTCCGAATTGGACTAGGGGGAGGGGCCGCACCCCTCCTTCCTTCCCTTCTCTCTTCCCCTTCCTTCTCTCCTACTCCTACTAGGAAAGGAGGAGTCCTACTCCCGGTGGGAGTAGGACTCCCCCCTTGGGCGCGCCTCCTCCTCCTTGGCCGGCCTTCCTCACCTTGCTCCTTTATATACGAGGGCAGGGGGGCACCCCATGATACACAAGTTGATCTTCGTGATCGTTCCTTAGCCGTGTGCGGTGTCCCCCTCCACCATATTCCACCTCGGTCATATCGTTGCGGTGCTTAGGCGAAGCCCTGCGTCGGTAGAACATCATCATCGTCACCACGCCGTCGTGCTGACGGAAATCATCCCCGACACCCTGCTGGATCGGAGTCCGAGGATCGTCATCGAGCTGAACGTGTGCTGAACTCGAAGGTGCCGTACTTTCGGTACTTGGATCGGTCGGATCGTGAAGACGTACGACTACATCAACCGCGTTGTCATAATGCTTCCACTTATGGTCTACGAGGGTACGTGGACAACACTCTCCCCTCTCGTTGATATACATCACCATGATCTTGCGTGTGCGTAGGAAATTTTTTGAAATTACTACATAACCCAACAGTGGCATCTGAGCCAGGTTTTATGCGTAGATGTTATATGCACGAGTAGAACACAAGTGAGTTGTGGGCGATACAAGTCATACTACTTACCAGCATGTCATACTTTGGTTCGGCGGTATTGTTGGATGAAGCGGCCCGGACTGACATTACGTGTACGCTTATGCGAGACTCGTTTTACTGTCGTGCTTTGCACACAGGTGACTAGCGGGTGTCAGTTTCTCCAACTTTAGTTGAACCAAGTGTGGCTATGCCCGGTCCTTGCGAAGGTTAAAACAGCACTAACTTGACGAAATATCGTTGTGGTTTTGATGCGTAGGTAAGAACGGTTCTTGCTCAGCCCGTAGCAGCCACGTAAAACTTGCAACAACAAAGTAGAGGATGTCTAACTTGTTTTTGCAGGGCTTGTTGTGATGTGATATGGTCAAGACGTGATGAGATATAAATTGTTGTATGATATGATCATGATTTTGTTGAAGTTATCGGCAACTGGTAGAAGCCTTGTGGTTGTTTTTTTATTGCATAAGATGCAAGCGCCAAATAATTGCTTTACTTTATCGCTATGCGATAGCAATAGTTGCAAGAGCAATAGTTGGCGAGACGACCATGTGACGACACATTGATAAAAGATCAAGATGATGGAGATCATGGTGTCATGCCGGTGACGATAGAGATCATGACAGTACTTTGGAGATGGAGATCAAAGGCACAAGATGATCATGGCCATATCATGTCACATATTTTGATTGCATATGATGTTTATCTTTTATACATCTTATTTTGCTTAGTTTGACGGTAGCATTTTAAGATGATCTCTCACTAATTATCAAGAAGTGTTCTCCCTAAGTATGCACCATTGAGAAAGTTCTTCGTGCTGAGACACCACGTGATGATCGGGTGTGATAGGCTCTACGTTCAAATACAATGGGTGCAAAACAGTTGCACACACGGAATACTCAGGTTAAACTTGACGAGCCTAGCATATACAGATATGGCCTGGGAACACGGAGACCGAAAGGTCGAGCGTGAATCATATAGTAGATATGATCAACATAGTGATGTTCACCATTGAAAACTACTCCATCTCACGTGATGATCGGACATGGTTTAGTTGATTTGGATCACGTGATCACTTAGATGACTAGAGAGATGTGAAAGCACAAGTGCTCCCTAGGTGGTTTTGGTAATTAATGTCAACATATCTCTTGTTGAACTAACACTTTTATCTAGTATGTTTCAGATAAGTTCAACAATGGAATGGCATGGACTAAAGGATGTGGGAACTCCTTCAAGATGCTAAGGACAAAGGATTGGCTCAAGCTTCAAGCTCAAGACTCTTCATTTCATATTTTAGTGGTCCAAGATCACATTGAGTCTATAGGAAAAGCCAATACTATCAAGGAGGGATAAGGTGTTGCTTAATGAGCCTCTTGCTTCATGTGCTTAGTGATATGCTCCAAAACCCTCAACCACTTTCCCACTTCCACAAATGACCTAAACCTAAAGCCAAAATCGGTCACACCGATTCTTCCTATCCGGCGCCACCGATTTCAGATGTCATAGCCACTGCCGCAAACCCTAGGCAAATCGGTCTTACCGATAGGGATCTCGGTCTCACCGAGATGGGATTGTAATCTCTCTGTGTATGTCCATTACCAAAATCGGTCCCACCAAGTTTGAGCAATCGGTACTACCGAGATTACAATGCAAACTTCCTGGATTGACTCATTACCAAAATCGGTCCCACCGAGTTTGTGTAATCGGTCAAACCGAGTTTGCCTGGCCAACTCTCTGGAAAGCTTATTACCAAAATCGGTCTCACCGAGTTTGTGTAATCGGTCTTACCGAGATTACCTTATGCCCTAACCCTAACCGAATCGGTCTCACCGAGTTGCATTTCGGTCCCACCGAAAAACCTAATGGTCACATTATTTGCTAAATCGGTCTGACCGAGTTTAACGATTCGGTCCCACTGAGTTTGGTAGATTGTGTGTAATGGTTAGATTTTGTGTGGAGGCTATATATACCCCTCCACCTCCTCTTCATTCGTGGAGAGAGCCATCAGACTGAACCTACACTTCCAGCATACATTTTCTGAGAGAGAACTACCTATTCATGTGTTGAGGCCAAGATATTCCATTCCTACCACATGAATCTTGATCTCTAGCCTTCCCCAAGTTGCTTTCCACTCAAATCTTCTTTCCACCAGATCCAAAACCTATGAGAGAGAGTTGAGTGTTGGGGATACTATCATTTGAATCACAAGAGCAAGGAGTTAATCATCAACGCACCATTTGTTACTTCTTGGAGAGTGGTGTCTCCTAGATTGTCTAGGTGTCACTTGGGAGCCTCCGACAAGATTGTGGAGTTGAACCAAGGAGTTTGTAAGGGCAAGGAGATCGCCTACTTCGTGAAGATCTACCGCTAGTGAGGCAAGTCCTTCGTGGGCGACGGCCATGGTGGGATAGACAAGGTTGCTTCTTCGTGGACCCTTCATGGATGGAGCCCTCCGTGGACTCGCGCAAGCGTTACCCTTCGTGGGTTGAAGTCTCCATCAACGTGGATGTATGATAGCACCACCTATCGGAACCACGCCAAAAACATCAATGTCTCCAATTGCATTTGAATCCTCCAAACCCTTCCCTTTACATTCTTGCAAGTTGCATGCTTTACTTTCCGCTGCTCATATACTTTTTGCATGCTTGCTTGATATGTATTGTGAATGTTAAACTTGTGCCTAATCTCCACTTAAACCTAAGGAAACTTAAAAACTGCAACTTTGGTACCTAGTGTCTAATCACCCCCCTCTAGACACATCTTCTCAAGGTCCTACAAGTGGTATCAGAGCATTGGTCTCCATTGCCTTGGTTTAATCACCATTGGAGGAAGATGGATGAGTCTACTTTGGGGAGTCTTAGACATAGAGTGCCTATTCTTGATGGAGAGTATTTTTATGAGTGGAAAAATGAGATGCTTGTAATTTTCAATCAATATCATTTGAACAAGTACATTGCTAGCCCTTGTGCACCTTATGTTGATCCTATGCATCCTACCCATGATGAGTCAATTGACATGATTAGGAATCTTAGAACTGCCGAACTTATCATTAGAGGATTGCCTAGAAACTTGATTGGATGTTTGCCTACTCTTAAGTGTGCCTACACTATATGGAAATTTCTTGAGGAACGATTTCCAGATTATTCCTTGAAAAATCTTGATGAAATTCTTCATAAGTCTATTGCTTTGAGTAAGATGAATACTAGTGATCCTATGTTTGGTGATCGTCTATTTGAGCTTACGAACCTTATGCGTGCCAAAGGAAATGTTGGTATTATTAGTGATATTATTTCCGAAGCTATAAAAATTCATAAGCAAGATCATTGTCAAACTCATTCTAATGAATCACCCTCTCTAGGACTTGATCCACCACATGACGATGTTGAACATGGATACTATGATGAGGATGATGATAGTGACTTCAATCTTGATGATGCAATGAGACACTTTGGTCTTATGGCAAATCTTCGGGGATATACGTCAGGAGGAAAGGAATGGGTTCTTGATAGTGGATGTACCAATCACATGACCGGAGATAAAGACATGTTTTGTGAGCTTGCTGATAATGATAGTCCTCGAAAGTATGTCACTTTCAGTGACAACTCAAAGGGTAAGGTGGTTGGCCTCGGTAAGGTGGCCATATCACATGATAGCTCCATACAAAATGTCATGCTCGTTGAATCTCTTGGATACAACTTACTTTCAGTATCTAGACTTGCTGATTTTGGTTTCAATGTCCTATTTACTGAAGTAGATTGCCAAGTGTTTCGTCGAGACAATCATAAAATGGTCTTTACCGGTGTGCGTAGAGGTGATCTATACGTTGTTGATTTCACTAAAAAGGCCCAACCTAAAACTTGCTTCATTGCTAAATCCTCAAAAGGTTGGTTATGGCATAGACGATTAGGTCATGTTGGTATGCGAAACCTTGACAAGCTTATTAAAGGAAATCATATCCTTGGAGTTAATGATGTCATATTTGATAAGGATAGACTTTGCAGTGCTTGTCAGGCAGGTAAACGGGTGGAGGAAGGCATCCCGTGAAGAACATCATGACCACAAGGAGGCCACTTGAGCTACTACACATGGATCTTTTTGGTCCCAACTCTTACAAGAGTCTCGGTGGAAATTCTTTTGGTCTAGTTATAGTTGATGATTTTTCAAGATTTTTGTGGGTGTTCTTTCTCGATGATAAATCGCAGGTCCAAAAGATCTTCAAAAACTTTGCTAGGAAGGCCCAAAATCAATTTGAAGTGAAGATCAAGAAGGTTTGCAGCGACAATGGAACGGAGTTCAAGAACGCAAATGTGGACACCTTTCTTGATGAAGAAGGGATTTCATACGAGTTCTCGGCTACGTATACACCTCAACAAAACGGAGTTGTTGAGAGGAAGAACCGGACGCTCATCGAAATGGCGAGAACGATGCTTGATGAGTACAAGACGCCGAAGCACTTTTGGGCAGAAGTGGTTGAGACAGCTTGTCATGCAACAAATCGCTTGTATCTTCACAAGCTACTCGGCAAGACGGCATACGAGCTCCTCACCAGTAACAAACCCCAAGTTGGATACTTTTGAGTATTCGGCTCAAAGTGCTACATTCTTGATAAGCATCGTCATTCTAAATTTGCTCCTAAGTCTCATGAAGGTTTCCTACTAGGTTATGGCTCAAACTCTCACACTTACCGTGTCTACAACAATTTCACCCGAAAGGTTGAATAGACGGTAGATGTGAAGTTTGATGAATCTAACGGCTCGCAAGTAGAGCAATTGCCAATTGATGTAGGAGACAAAGATCCTTCGGAAGCAATCCAAGACTTGTCTATTGGCAAGGTCCGTCCAACGGAGGTGAAGGAGAGTACCTCGTCTGTCCAAGTGGAAGCTTCTACTTCACGACAAGGTGAACCAAGAGTTGGTACGGAAGCATCCACAAGTGGGACACACCAAGACGAAGAAAACGAGGAAGTGCATCAAGATGAACGCCAACAACCTCCTTCTCCACCACAACAAGAGAACGCCAACGCCAACAATGAAGAAGGCCAAGAAGAAGAACAAGATGAAGAAGATGTTCAGCGAAGACCCAAGCAAAAGCTTTCACGAGTTCGAGCAAGAATTGCTAAAGATCATCCCGTCGAGCAAATCTACAATGACATTCAAATCGGGAGAATCACTCGCTCTAAAACTCGTTTAGCTAACTTTTGTGAAAACTATTCTTTCATCTCTAGCATTGAACCTATGAAGGTTGAAGAAGCATTGGAAGATCCGGATTGGATAAATGCTATGCATGAAGAGCTAAACAACTTTGAGAGAAACCAAGTTTGGACATTGGTTGAGAAGCCCGACAACAACCACAACGTCATCGGTACCAAATGGGTGTTTCGCAACAAGCAAGATGAAGATGGACAAGTAGTTCACAACAAAGCACGTCTTGTCGCCCAAGGCTACACACAAGTCGAAGGTATGGACTATGGTGAGACTTATGCTCCCGTTGCTAGACTTGAGTCCATTCGCATCTTACTTGCCTATGCTAATCATCATGATATCACCTTGTACCAAATGGACATTAAAAGTGTTTTTCTAAATGGTGAAATAGAGGAGGAAGTTTATGTTAAGCAACCTCCTGGCTTTGTCAATCCTAAGAAACCCAATCATGTTTACAAACTTCACAAAGCTCTTTATGGTCTTAAACAAGCTCCTAGAGCATGATATAAATGCTTAACCAAGTTCCTTATTGAAAAAGGCTTTGAAATTGGGAAAATTGATTCTACTCTTTTTACTAAAAGGGTTAATGGAGAACTATTTGTGTGCCATATCTATGTTGATGATATTATATTTGGTTCGACTAACCCTCATTTTAGTGAAAAGTTTGGGAAGCTAATGTCGGAGAAGTTTGAGATGTCCATGATGAGTGAACTCAAATTCTTTCTTGGGTTGCAAATCAAGCAAACTAAGGAAGGTACCTTTGTTTCTCAAAGAAGTACACCAAGGACTTATTCAAGAAGTTCAATATGCAAGAATGCAAAGGTATGTCTACACCCATGCCTACTAGTGGACATATTGACTTGACCAAAGATAGTGAACCGGTTGATCAAAAGGTTTATCACTCTATGATTGGTTCATTATTATATCTATGTGCTTCACGTCCCGATATCATGCTAAGTGTGTGCATGTGTGCACGATATCAAGCTGCTCCTAAGGAATGTCATCTTAAGGCCGTGAAAAGGATAGTGAGATACTTAATCCATACACCAATTTTTGGCATTTGGTATCCTAAGAGGGCCTCTTTCGATCTTGTTGGCTATTCCGACTCGGACTATGCCGGAGACAAGGTTGATAGAAAGTCCACTTCGGGTACTTGTCAATTTCTTGGTAGATCTCTTGTGTCTTGGTCCTCCAAGAAACAAAACTCGGTATCCTTATCCACCGCCGAAGCGGAATATATTGCCGCTGGTTCATGTTGTGCTCAATTACTTTGGATGACCCAAACTCTTAAAGATTATGGGATATATGTGAGACATGTTCCATTGCTTTGCGACAATGAAAGTGCTATCAAAATTGGTCATAATCCTGTGCAACATTCTCGAACTAAGCATATTGAAGTTCGTCATCCTTTCATTCGAGATCATGTTGCTAAGGGTGACATTGATCTTAAGCATGTTCGCACCAAAAAGCAATTAGCGGATATATTCACTAAACCTCTTGATGAGAAAGTGTTTTGCAGGTTAAGAGGAGAATTGAACATCATTGATGCTTTAAACTTGGAGTAGAAACTCCATTGGGTACATGCAAGACATGAGCTTATGACTAATCCTTGATATCTCTCTTGTGATAGAAATCTTATATCTTGGATATATTTGCATCTTGCATATTATCTAACCCATGTAGGTACTTGGTGGAACCAAATTCCATGAGATTGTAATCTACTCATATCTTGAGCAATCTCTACATCACCAAGCTTCTACACTATGGTGGTTGAAAACAAGGAAGCACGGAACCATTCAAACATATCCTTTGATAAATTCTATGTTGAGCTTCATGATTGTCATTTTTGGATACACAAGTGCTCTTCCTTGCAAAGAACTAACCCATGTAGGTAGATGAACTCAAATTCCAAGTGGTGCTCCCAATTCTTGATGAGCTACATCAACCTTGAGCAACTCACACAAGTTCAACTACGTGGACAACACCACCAACCAAGGTATGTTATTCCATCTTAGAGAAGCTTTACTCCAAGTCATGAGCTAAAGCAACTCGACAAGATGCGAATACATTAAGATGCTTAAACGAAAAATGGCAACCCCATTTTGAGCTTAAACGATGAGTATGACCTATGATCAAGTGATCTCACTTGACTCCTAAGTCAATATACTCTAACATAGGTGACTCTGTCGCCGACCATCTCTAGATGAAGTTCTCTTGTGTTCTTTTCTGTGTTTTTGCATTTGTCTCATGCATATTTGTTTCCCCTTTCAAAAAAAAACTTTATCTAGATTTCTTTTTGTTTGCTCTGCATTTTCTGCATCCAATTCCTTGCATATCTTTCTGTCAATTCCTTGCAAATCTTTGTGAGATCTCACTAGTCTAGTGAGCTGAGGTGACAAATGTTTTCCCTGCAATGAACTCGGTTTCACTGATTTGTTGTCTTCGGTCCAACCGAATCCTTTCGGTACAACCGAAGCATATCACTCGGTGTCACCGATTTCACATCAGGAAAAATAGATTGCCACATATTCTATGTTTCTTTTGATCCAGCTCCACTCAATGAATCTTCTCCTCTACAAGCATCACATTTTTATCATTGCTTTGTGCTGTGTCTCAAGGACCAAACCCATTCGACGGATTCCAGAAAACCCTTCTTGGAAATTGATGTCAAAGGGGGAGAGAGAGAACATCAAAGCTTATCATTTACAGAGAGATCACATAAGAGAAAGAGTTTATCACCTCCTCAAGGGGGAGAGAGATCCTCAAGGGGGAGAGAGATCCTCAAGGGGGAGAGAGACCCTCAAAGGGGAGAGAGAGATCTCCAGGGGGAGAGAATACTTAAGTAGAAGTATTTCTCAAGGATCCCAGATGCTTGGTGTTCAAGAGGAGAGATGCCCACATGTCTTCTTGAGGGGAAAGACATGTTCATTTGATCTTTTGTGCTTATTTGCATTAGCTTGCATTAGCTTTGTTCATCATTCATATCTTTCAGCTCTGACTTTCTGTTCCCTATCTTCTCCCAGTATCCCATGCTAGATTCAGGGGGAGCAAGACATCTAAGGGAAAGAAATCAATTGAATTCATTGCATATCTTTACTCTTGGGGACATGTCTAATCCTACGTGGTACTTAGTACTCACTTTCTACATGTCATCCCAGTCTTGGTATTCTTGTGGTTTCTTCTGTTTGCTCTAGCTAGTAGATGTATCTGTGTTATCTAACCATGTTTACGCAAGTTCATTTCATCCTAAGCCAACTCAAGACTTCAAGGTAAGTATATGCATCACAATCATGTGTATGAGGAATTCTTGCTAATGTACATACTGTTTGCAAGAAGGACTCATGGGCATGAAGGTATTTTCTTTAATATCCTTTGCTCTGATGCATATGGCCAAGATACATGTAACACATTGCCTGCTCTATCATGGTTATGCTCTCACATGCTTCTATATTCCATATTATATGATTGCATACATGTAGGGGGAGCCTATGTTTGTTACATGTCTTTCCAAAGATTTACTTGCTACTCTTTATATCTTTATCTAAAGCTTTGATGTATGTTGTCATCAATTACCAAAAAGGGGGAGATTGAAAGCACAAGTGCTCCCTAGGTGGTTTTGGTAATTAATGTCAACATATCTCTTGTTGAACTAACACTTTTATCTAGTATGTTTCAGATAAGTTCAACAATGGAGTGGCATGGACTAAAGGATGTGGGAACTCCTTCAAGATGCTAAGGACAAAGGATTGGCTCAAGCTTCAAGCTCAAGACTCTTCATTTCATATTTTAGTGGTCCAAGATCACATTGAGTCTATAGGAAAAGCCAATACTATCAAGGAGGGATGAGGTGTTGCTTAATGAGCCTCTTGCTTCATGTGCTTAGTGATATGCTCCAAAACCCTCAACCACTTTCCCACTTCCACAAATGACCTAAACCTAAAGCCAAAACCGGTCACACCGATTCTTCCTATCCGGCGCCACCGATTTCAGATGTCATAGCCACTGCCACAAACCCTAGGCAAATCGGTCTTACCGATAGGGATCTCGGTCTCACCGAGATGGGATTGTAATATCTCTGTGTATGTCCATTACCAAAATCGGTCCCACCGAGTTTGAGCAATCAGTACTACCGAGATTACAATGCAAACTTCCTGGATTGACTCATTACAAAAATCGGTCCCACCGAGTTTGTGTAATCGGTCAAACCGAGTTTGCCTGACCAACTCTCTAGAAAGCTTATTACCAAAATCGGTCTCACCGAGTTTGTGTAATCAGTCTTATCGAGATTACATTATGCCCTAACCCTAACTGAATCGGTCTCACCAAGTTGCATTTTGGTCCCACCGAAAAACCTAACGGTCACATTATTTGCTAAATCGGTCTGACCGAGTTTAACGATTCGATCCCACCGAGTTTGGTAGATTGTGTGTAACGGTTAGATTTTGTGTGGAGGCTATATATACCCCTCCACCTCCTCTTCATTCGTGGAGAGAGCCATCAGACTGAACCTACACTTCCAGCATACATTTTCTGAGAGAGAACTACCTACTCATGTGTTGAGGCCAAGATATTCCATTCCTACCATATGAATCTTGATCTCTAGCCTTCCCCAAGTTGCTTTCCACTCAAATCTTCTTTCCACCAGATCCAAAACCTATGAGAGAGAGTTGAGTGTTGGGGAGACTATCATTTGAAGCACAAGAGCAAGGAGTTCATCATCAATGCACTATTTGTTACTTCTTGGAGAGTGGTGTCTCCTAGATTAGCTAGGTGTCACTTGGGAGCCTCCGACAAGATTGTGGAGTTGAACCAAGGAGTTTGTAAGGGCAAGGAGATCGCCTACTTCGTGAAGATCTACCGCTAGTGAGGCAAGTCCTTCATGGGCGACGGCCATGATGGGATAGACAAGGTTGCTTCTTCGTAGACCCTTCGTGGGTGGAGCCCTCTGTGGACTCGTGCAACCATTACCCTTTATGGGTTGAAGTCTCCATCAACGTGGATGTATGATAGCACCACCTATCTAAACCACGCCAAAAACATCCGTGTCTCCAATTGCGTTTGAATCCTCCAAACCCTTCCCTTTACATTCTTGCAAGTTGCATGATTTACTTTCCGCTGCTCATATACTCTTTGCATGCTTGCTTGATATGTATTGTGAATGTTAAACTTGTGCCTAATCTCCACTTAAACTTAAGGAAACTTAAAAACTGCAACTTTGGTACTTAGTGTCTAATCACCCCCCTCTAGACACCTCTTCTCAAGGTCCTACAAGATGTCTGTCTAAGTGGGAGTTCTTACGTAATATGATTAATTGAACTTTAATTTATCATGAACTTAGTCCTGGTAGTATTTTGCAAATTATGTTGTAGATCAATAGCTCGCGTTGTTGCTTCCCTATGTTTATTTTGATATGTTCCTAGAGAAAAACTATGTTGAAAATGTTAGTAGCAATGATGCGGATTGGATCCGTGATCTGAGGTTTGTCCTCATTGCTGCACAGAAGAATTATGTCTTTGATGCACCGCTAGGTGATAGACCTATTGCAGGAGCATATGCAGACGTTATGAACGTTTGGCTAGCTCAATATGATGACTACTTGATAGTTTAGTGCATCATGCTTAACGGCTTAGAATCGGGACTTCAAAGACGTTTTGAACGTCATGAACCATATGAGATGTTCCAGGAGTTGAAGTTAATATTTCAAGCAAATACTCGAGTTGAGAGATATGAAGTCTCCAACAAGTTCTATAGCTAAAAGATGGAGGAGAATCGCTCAACTAGTGAGCATGTGCTCAGATTGTCTGGGTACTACAATCGCTTGAATCAAGTGGGAGTTAATCTTCCAGATAAAATAGTGCTTGACAGAGTTCTCTAGTCACCATCACCAAGTTACTAGAACTTCGTGATGAACTATAGCATGCAAGGGATGACAAAAAAATTCCCGAGCTCTTCGTGATGTTAAAATCGACGAAGGTAGAAATCAAGAAAGAGCATCAAGTGTTGATGATTGACAAGACCACTAGTTTCAAGAAAAGGGCAAAGGGAAAGAAAGGGAAACTTCAAGTAGAATGGCAAACAAGTTGTCACTCCCGTGAAGAAGACCAAAGCTGGACCAAAGCCTGAAACTGAGTGCTTACACTGCAAAGGAAATGGTCACTGGAAGGGGAAATGCCCTGAATATTTGGTGGATAAGAAGGATGGCAAAGTGAACAAGGGTATATTTGATATACAGGTTATTGATGTGTGCCTTACTAGTGTTTATAGTAGCCCTTGAGTATTTGATACTTGTTCGGTTGCTAAGATTAGTAACTCGAAACAGGAGTTACATAATAAACAGAGACTAGTTGAAGGGGAAGTGACGATGAGTGTTGGAAGTAGTTCCAAGATTGATATGATCATCATCGCACACTCCCTATACTTTCGGGATTAGTGTTAAACCTAAATAAATGTTATTTGGCGTTTGCGTTGAGCATGAATATGATTTGATCATGTTTATTGCAATACGGTTATTCATTTAAAGTCAGAGAATAATTGTTGTTCTGTTTACATGAATAAAACCTTCAAATGGTCACACACCCAATGAAAATAGTTTGTTGGATCTCGATCGTAGTGATACACATATTCATAATATTGATGCCAAAAGATGCAAAGTTAATAATGATAGTGCAACTTATTTGTGGCACTGCCGTTTGGGTCATATCGGTGTAAAGCGCATGAAGAAACTCCATACAGATGGATTTTCGGAATCACTTGGTTATGAATCATTTGATGCTTGCGAACCGTGCCTTCTGGGCAAGATGACTAAAACTCCGTTCCCCGGAACAATGGAACGAGCTACTGACTTATTGGAAATAATACATACCGATGTATGCGATCCGATGAGTGTTAAGGCTCGCGGCGTGTATCATTATTTTCTGACCTTCACAGATGATTTGAGCAGATATGGGTATATCTACTTGATGAAACATAAGTCTGAAACATTTGAAAAGTTCAAAGAATTTCAGAGTGAAGTGGAAAATCATCATAACAAGAAAAATAAAGTTTGTACGATCTGATCGTGGAGACGAATATTTGAGTTACGAGTTTGGTCTTCATTTGAAACAATGTGAAATAGTTTCGCAACTCACGCCACCTGGAACACCACAATGTAATGGTGTGTCCGAACGTCGTAATCGTACTTTACTAGATATGTTGTGATCTATGATGTCTCTTATCGGTTTACCACTATCGTTTTGGGGTTATGCATTAGAGACAGCTGCATTCACGTTTAATAGGGCACCATCTAAATCCGTTGAGACGACACCGTATGAACTATGGTTTAGCAGTAAACCTGAGCTGTCGTTTCTTAAAGTTTGGAGTTGCGATGCTTATATGAAAAAGGTTTTCAACCTGATAAGCTCGAACCCAAATCGGAGAAGTGCGTCTTCATAGAATACCCAAAGAAAACTATTGGGTACACATTCTATCACAGATCCGAAGGCAAAAACATTCGTTGCTAAGAATGGATCCTTTCTAGAGAAGGAGTTTCTCTCGAAAGACGTGAGTGGGAGGAAAGTAGAGCTTGATAAGGTAATTGTACCTTCTCCCGAATTGGAAAGTAGTTCATCACAGAAACCAGTTCCAGTGATGCCTACACCGATTAGTGAGGAAGCTAATGATGATGATCATGAAACTTCGGATCAAGTTACTACCGAACCTCGTAGGTCTTTCAAAGTACAGTCCGCACCAGAGTGGTACGGTAATCCTGTTCTGAAAATCATGTTACTAGACCATAATGAACCTGCGAACTATGAGGAAGTGATGATGAGCCCAGATTCCGCAAAATGGCTTGAGGCCATGAAATCTGAGATGGGATCCATGTATGAGAACAAAGTGTGGACTTTGGTGAAGTTGCCCGATGATCGGCAAGCCATATTGTATAAATGGATCTTCAGGAGGAAGACAGACGCTGATAGTAGTGTTACTATCTATAAAGCTCGACTTGTCGTAAAAGGTTTTCGACAAGTTTAAGGTGTTGACTACAATGAGATTTTCTCAATTGTAGCAATGCTTAAGTCTGTCCGAATCATGTTAGCAATTGCCACATTTTATGAAATCTGGCAAATGGATGTCAAAATTGCATTCCTTAATGGTTTCCTTAAAGAAGAGTTGTATATGATGCAACCATAAGGTTTTGTCAATCCTAAAGGTGCTAACAAAATGTGCAGGCTCCAGCGATCCATCTATGGAGTGGTGCAAGCATCTCAGAGTTGGAATATACGCTTTGATAAGTTGATCAAAGCATATAGTTTTATACAGACTTGCGGTGAAGCCTGTATTTTACAATAAAGTGAGTGGGAGCTCTACCGCCTTCCTGATAAATATATGTGAGTAACATATTGTTGATCAGAAATGATGTAGAATTTTTCTGGAAAGCATAAAGGAGTATTTGAAAGGAGTTTTTTAAAATAAAGACCTCAGTAAAGCTACTTATATATTGAGCATCAAGATCTATTGAGATAGATCAAGACGCTTGATAAGTTTTTCAATAATTACATACCTTGTCAAGATTTTGAAATAGTTCAAAATGGAACAGTCAAAGAAAGAGTTCTTGCCTGTGTTGCAAAGGTGTGAAATTGAGTAAGACTCAAATCCCGACCACAACAGAAAATAGAAAAGGGAATGAAAGTCATTCCCTATGCTCAATCATAGGTTCTATAAAGTATTCTATGCTATGTACCAGACCTATTGTATACCTTGTTCTGAATTTGGCAAGAGAGTACAATAGTGATCTAGGAGTAGATCACTGGACATTGGTCAAGAATATCCTTAGTGAGGACTAAGGAAATATTTCTCAATTATGGAGGTGATAAAAGAGCCCGTCGTAAAGAGTTACATCGGCGCAAGCTTTCACACTGATCCAGATGACTCTAAGTCTCAATCTGGATACATATTGAAAGTGGGAGCAATTAGCTAGAGTAGCTCCGTGCATAGCGTTGTAGACATAGAATATTTGCAAAATACATACGGCTCTGAATGTGACAGACCCGTTGACTAAACTTCTCTCACAAGCAAAACATGATCACACCTTAGTACTCTTTGGATGTTAATCACATAGCAATGTGAACTAGATTATTGACTCTAGTAACCCTTTGGGTGTTGGTCACATGATGATGTAAACTATGAGTGTTAATCATATGCAGATATGAATATTGGTGTTAAATCACATGGCGATGTGAACTAGATTATTGACTCTAGTGCAAGTGGGAGACTGAAGGAAATATGCCCTAGAGGCAATAATAAAGTTATTATTTATTTCCTTATTTCATGATAAACTAGCGGGTGTACCCGCGCATTTGCGCGGCTAGGTTCCGATATATTTATATTTGCAATGAATGATTTACATTTTTCATATTTCAGTTTAGTCATTTGATTATTTTATTGACATTGTACGAAAATTTGTCGTTAATGAATAACAAACTCTTGCCTACTTTCAACTTTATTTTTTTGTGCTTTGGTTATTACCATGTATTTTTTTAGTTTTTTTTCGACCATTTTTTCCATTTCATGTCGTTCCATTACATGGCCATAATCCATTAGAAGAATGTTGAATTATGTATCAAATTATAATTAATTAAATATAAAATCTCTTTACATATTTTATTTGTGCATAATATGTTAAGGATACCGCTTATCGGGAACTTATCGGTCGACCCATGATAAAGGGTAAATCGGCCAATTTATCGGCATATCAGTCAATTTATCGCCATGTCGTCTGATTTGTCGGCTGATTTATCTTATCGGCCAGACAATGGTAAGCGATAAATCGGTCGATTTATCGGAATGTCGGAAGATATCTTGAACAGTAATAGATTTTTTTTGTAGAATATATATATGATATAATTTTTATCTGAATTTGTCGGTCGATTCATTAGGTTCTGCAATATTTCAAAGGGCAATCTTTCAAATATATATGTTAGAAAAGTACCAAAAAATAGTGTGCATTACATTAAGATAGAAAAAGGTCAACAATATACCTGATTGTGTTTTCTTGTATTTTTTTTATTTTTGTAAAGCTTCACACGCCTGAGCCAATTATTGTCGTAATTGTATCTTTGCTGCAAATCAAATCCTGTAGCGATTCTGGATTTTTTTGTAGCAAATTATTAGAGCATATCTTTGTATTGCTGCCATAACTTTATCAGCCTGTGTGTCAGTTTTAGTTCACCACAGAAGCTGGTACTATTTTCTCAAAGAAAATAGAGTTTATGTCAAGAGCCAAGGCAAGACGTGCGAGGATAGTTTATTTGAGTCAGTATTATAATTATATGCCTAAATGTAAAACAATGTAATAATGAATAAAAAATTATGAGGTTGCTTTGAATTGATGATAATAGTAGTTTTCCATGGAGAGCATTTACCTTCTAATCTGAAGTCTGGCAAGCCCGATTTGTGTGCAAGTTCTTCGTGCGATTCAATCTAAATCGGTTGTGACTAATCTTGTTGACTTTGTTTTTGACGGGTTGATGGTCCAAAGGTCTAGATGATACGGTCCCTTGGTTCACCGAAGTGTATGTTCCAGCTATTTAAGGGCAGTACGCTAACACGTGCTCGTATCAGCCTACCCGATAAGGAATAGGAACTGAGTTCCGATAAGGAGTAGTAACTGAATTGTTAACGATTACGGTATAAAGATAAAATTCCAAATCCAAGTTTACATACACCACGTATGAAGCCTATTTAGGCCCAGCAGTTTTGGTGGGTGCCCATGTTAGTCATTTAGTAAATTACCACCCCGTATAAACAACCCGTACAGGTCGTCATCTACGTAGAACTCTCATCTTTTATAAAAGAAAAATATCTCTCAGCTCAGTCAATCCCCACCAGCAACCTTATCCATCCGCCTGCACCATCTCTTCCATTATCCGACTGATGAAGATCTCGCCGCTTGCCATCACCGAACTAATTCCCAAACCATCGCGGCTGCACTTGTTGATTCATTTCTTCCAACTTCTCTTCGTCTGGCGCAGTTTGTGGTTGCGCGGAGTGCGCAGGCGCATTCTCAAGGATCTGGATCCTCGACGACCTCGTGGAGTCCGGCGGAGCGTTCTCAAGGGTTTCGGCCAAGGTGATGACATGGCCGACGGCTAGAGAACCATGGCAGAGGTGTTGTAGTTTGGTCCAATGGAGGAGGCTGTTACGGAACTCACCGAGTCATCCGCTGATGGTGAATTATTGGATCTGACTACAGTGAGATGCTGGCCTCCTCATTGTTCTTGCTGGCCTCCTCATTGTTCTTCCTGTCAAACTACTATTAAATGTAAGTGGAAACTGATGATTTGTATCCTTTATACTGAAGATTATTTCTTGTTTATTTTCTTAAACTGCAAAGGCCTTATCTTGTGTGTGTTAATATGTCACCTTGGATATTAATTTTGGTATAGGTTTGTTGTGCAGTGCTTGCGGTCATCGTGCTCCTCGCCGGATTGGTTGCGCTGGTAGTTGTTGTTGCTGCCGTCGCTCGCGTCGGTGTACTGGTCGCGCTGGTAGTTATTGTTGTTGCTACTGCCGTCGTGCGGCTCACCGGACCGCGGCTGGTGGTGGTTCTGCACTGCGTTTGACGTCGGCGGGCGCTGCAGGTTCTTGACGTATGTTGTCGTGATGTTTGATTAGGGTCTTCTGTGAATCTGTACCAAAACCATGCTTGTAATTTGTTGTTCCCTGTCTCTAATCAGGGACAGACGCAGTTATTCTGGTGGGAGCCGTGGCTATGTGATTCTGGCCGGCGTGCATGCATAGTCGGAGGACGCCGAGTCTTTCTTGATGCCGGCGACATCAGCTCAT
Organism: Triticum dicoccoides; assembly: GCF_002162155.2. Lineage (NCBI taxonomy): Eukaryota > Viridiplantae > Streptophyta > Magnoliopsida > Poales > Poaceae > Triticum > Triticum dicoccoides. The sequence continues at coordinate 295,342,989 of NC_041381.1, forward strand.
GTCAGCATGAGGTCTGCACGCTTACCTTGCCTTTCTCTCCTATTGCTGAATCTAATGTTCATGCTCATGTTCTTTTGGTCTTGCTAATGTTCTTGGTGCAACTGATTTCTAAACAATTGAGTGTTTTCCCAATAATTATTAGAAAAATTGTAGAGCCAAACTCTAGTATTGTAGTATGATTCTGCCTATTGTGCTCGCCTTGTACATATTTGCCGAAAATAGCATGTACATAAAGGAAACTACATGAAGAAAGTTAACTGTCTCTTTTGAACATTGGTACATTCAGACCCTTAATCTAATAATATCCTTCTTATCCTGGTCAATATCAAATACTCTTACTTATCTTGGTCGATATAAATAAATTGCCGTACTATTTATTTCATAAGCTACTGATCAACTAATTATCTAGATGACTAAGAACATTGGTAACATTCACATCCTTAATATAGTAAGTATCCTTCTTATCCTGATCGATATCAAGTACTCTTACTTATCATGGTTAATAAAAATATATTGTCGTACTATTTATTTCATAAGCTACAGATTCACTAATTATCTAGATAACATCCTTGTTCTCCTGGGCTTTGCTTTCCATACTTCATCTTCATCTTCAAGCATTGTATTTTTGGCTTTTGCCTTAACACGTTTCTTGTTCCCGCAGGCACCTTTGTCCTTTTGTTCAAGCATATTCGTCTCAGTGCATTCATCCTCTGAGCTATCTGATATTGCAACAGATCTAAGTCTCCTTTTATTGCCACTTCGGAGCACACGTGATGATGATGATACTTTGTCTTGACGCTTATCTTTGTTTCATGTAGTCCCATTGCTATCATTTGGCTCCTCTTTCACAGGCACCCGTTCGCATGAAAGTTCGCCAGGTGAAACTTTATTATTCTTTGACTGTAAACATATAGAATTTAAAAATTAGACACATCTCTAAAATCTGAAGTTTGTATATAGTTTTAAAAAATCATTCACCTTTCTATCCGGCATGTTCTGCTTCTTCATTAACACGGTGTCAACTTCATCATCCATCAATTCCTGTGCAACATATGTAAGATGAATTAGTTAAGGAATTCTGAAAATGGTAAAAATTTAATGCAACTTTACCTCCTCGGCTTTATTCTCCAAGTAGAGCATCTCAAGCTTATCATTAGGCATAAATGTTCTTTTTACTGCATAGTTTTGTGTGCCAAATGTGAGATTACTATCATTGAGATTGAACCGAAATATAAGTCTTTTTCCACATAATTGTTGAATAATTTTTGGCGCTTCTTCCGATTTCCCATCTAGTGTGTCCAGCAACTTAGATGCAGATGTATTAAGCAATCTTGCAGCCTCCTCGTCAAATAAAGTGCAACTTGTAGTAGATGTATGGTCACTAATTTGGAGTCGAACACGGTACCTAACATACAACTCATGTTAGTGGAGAGTAAATATAATATAACAGTTCTTGTTCATATTTTAGTAACATAATATGCTTACCGAGGTGTGACCTTTTCTGGATATATACCACAACTGTTGCAATAATACTTGTTGGTTTCTTTGGTAGCCAATTTGTGACACTTATCACATGACATGTACCACCATTGAATATTTTCTTGCAAACGATCTACTGTTGCTATTGCTGTGAAGACAAGATCCTAAAAAAAATCAACGTTAGCATTGGGGATTAAGAGACATATATAAGTACATTATGGTTTCGTTGTAACTAATATTGAATGAATTGTTAATGCAGGTCTTTAACTCATATCACAAAGATTGATGCCATTATTTATTGGAATTCTGAGGCATTACCTGGCCTGGCTGGTTTTCGTGCCTCATTGTAGTAAGTTCTTGAATGTTCTCCTCCTATAAAACATTTGTTCTTCTAATGTTCCTTGATTACTTCTATCTATACTAATCATTTTTGGTAAGGTTTCTTCTGTCGAGTCCCTGCACATGTATGAAGTAAATAAGAACATACAATCTTGAATGAACGTGAATCACTATTTATGAGTGGAAAAAAAATTGGTTGTGTTTCATACCTATCAAGAAGTTCTTGTGTTTCTGGTATATCTAGATCTATATATATTCTTGTGGCACTGGTTGACTTTACGCACAAACCTATTTAATCAGTCAGTTAGAATTTGTAAATGATAAGAATAACATGTAGGTTTTATGGACTTACCATTAAATCTCTGTACCATCGTTGATGTAATAATAAGGACAATTTGGCTGCCGATTACATCCTCGGTCAAAAAATAAGCAAACTTTCCCCACAACGTGATTCTGATTTTGTCACCCCTAAAGAAATTAATCTGAGAAGTTAGTGCACATGGGGGAGGTTTGGTTAAATTTGAGACATCCATATGCATATGCACTTACTCTGGCATTAGGATTTCAATCTCGCGGAGATATGAAGGTTGTGGGTTCTTCTTTGTTATTCTTGTCTCCACAGGCTTCATTTGTGTTAGTAGTCCAATGACATCTGTATATTTGGATATTAGTGATATAACAATTAGAAATAACAATTACTTGGAAGTCAAAATTACAACTGTAAACATACCTGAGCATTGTGTATCTTTTTCTGCTCTTTCTTCTAGTGTGTCCATGGTAGCAAACTCAAAGCAATAATCTAGAAAAACTTCTGAACATCCTTTTATCTCCTTTACCTTTGTATTGTATGCAAAAAATATTTTAATTACATTGCTCACTGGCCTATATTTTGTGGATCCCACAACCTTAAAATTGCTGAATGCATAAACTGAGTTCTCAATGATTTTTGATCTAAAAGTATCTATAAGATTCTTCCAGATAGTAGCATGGATTGTTTCACCTTGTCGAAAGAATCAAATATGTTTAGTAATTGTTGCTTCATCTGACAAAAAAATTCCAATTAATATATTAAAAAAAACCCTGCTCATCCATCAGTATCATATCTAGGCTAATAAGCTCATGGGCTGTAGGATTGACTGAATCCCACATTCTCATTACTTTCACTTGAATGTTCCAATTCTGTCCCCTTGTAGTTAAGTCGCTCAACTTCTTGTATGCCATAGTGTTATGTCTTCAAAATTAACAGGGAACAATTTGTTAGTTGAAATAGTATTTATGAAGATTCTATCCAGAAGAAGTAAGCTTACTAAATAACAATTACCAATCTGATGATGCAGACCAGAAGTGGTTTTGGGTCACTTCTTCCGACGTTGATTGGAGCAGTTGGGCGTAACTTCGTCGGGCGTCGAGTGTGCTTTGGCGTGACTTCGTCGGAAGTCGATTGAAGCGGTTGGAGGTGGCTTTTGGTGTGGATGTCGAGTCGCATGTGGCTTGTTCAAGTCGTGGTTGCTGACTTCTAATTGTTTGGTGGGTGCTTATCCGGCCGGCTGTACTTATATAATGGGTTGCGTTGAGGTGGCCGAGACCGTGTGGAGATCAGATTGTGAAGTTGTCTGTATTTGTTTCTATTTTGGAACTTTCCTCACGTGGTCTGGTGGTTGTCCTTATTTGTTTAAGTTCCTTATTTGTTTAGGTTTGACTATTATTTTTTCTTATCCTTGACCTATTGATGGAAAAATAATTTTTATTTGTGCAGGCTAGTTGATGTTTCGATGGACATGGATGTTTCTTTTAACTTGTGTGCACTATTTGTACGTGCCATGTTGTAATAGTTGTACGTGCACATATTTTTGGACGTAACGTTTGCATCTTTTAAACTCAGCCATCAACAAATAAATCGAAGGATCAAGAAATTTAATCTATGTGGACGCACGTGGTGTCTTGTTTGACTTCTGTTTTAATTAAATAATAGATAATAGATGTTTATTATTCATGCTAGAATTGTATTAACCGGAAACATAATACATGTGTGAATACATAGACAAACATAGTGTCACTAGTATGCCTCTACTTGACTAGCTTATTAATCAAAGATGGTTATGTTTCCTAGCCATAGACATGTGTTGTCATTTGATTAACGGGATCACATCATTAGAAGAATGATGTGATTGACTTGACCCATTCCGTTAGCTTAGCACTTGATCGTTTAGTATGTTGCTATTGCTTTCTTCATGACTTATACAAAGTTCCTATAACTATGAGATTATGCAACTCTCGTTTACTGGAGGAACACTTTGTGTGCTACCAAACGTCACAACGTAACTAGGTGGTTATAAAGGAGCTCTACAGGTGTCTCCAAAGGTACATGTTGAGTTGGCGTATTTCGAGATTAGGTTTTGTCACTCCGATTGTCGGAGAGGTATCTCTGGGCCCTCTCGGTAATGCACATCACTATAAGCCTTGCAAGCAATGTGACTAATGAGTTAGTTGCGAAATGATGCATTACATAACGAGTAAAGAGACTTGCCGGTAACGAGATTGAACTAGGTATTGAGATATCGACGATCGAATCTTGGGCAAGTAACATACCGATGACAAAGGGAACAACGTATGTTGTTATGAGGTTTGACCGATAAAGATCTTCGTAGAATATGTGGGAATCAATATGAGCATCCAGGTTCCGCTATTGGTTATTAACCGGAAACGTATCTCGGTCATGTCTACATAGTTCTCGAACCCGTAGGGTCCGCACGCTTAAGGTTTCGATGACAGTTATATTATGAGTTTATAAGTTTCGATGCACCGAAGGAGTTTGGAGTCCCGGATGAGATCGGGGACATGACGAGGAGTCTCAAAATGGTCGAGATGTAAAGATTGATATATTGGACGACTATATTCGGACTTCGAAAAGGTTCTGAATGATTCGGGTATTTATCGGAGTACCGGAGAGTTACGGGAATTCGCCGGGGAGAAGTATTGGGCCTTATTGGGCCATACGGGAAAGAGAGAGGGGCTGCCTAGGGCAGGACGCCCCCCCAAGGACTAGTCCGAATTGGACTAGAGGGAGGGGCCCGCACCCCTCCTTCCTTCCCTTCTCTCTTCCCCTTCCTTCTCTCCTACTCCTACTAGGAAAGGAGGAGTCCTACTCCCGGTGGGAGTAGGACTCCCCCCTTGGGCGCACCTCCTCCTCCTTGTCCGGCCCTCCTCCCCTTGCTCCTTTATATACGAGGGCAGGGGGGCACTCCATGACACACAAGTTGATCTTCGTGATCGTTCCTTAGCCGTGTGTGGTGCCCCCCTCCACCATATTCCACCTCAGTCATATCGTTGCGGTGCTTAGGCGAAGCCCTGCATCGGTAGAACATCATCATCGTCACCACGCCGTCGTGGTGATGGAACTCATCCCCGACACCCTGCTGGATCGGAGTCCGGGGATCATCATCAAGCTGAATGTGTGCTGAACTCGGAGGTGCCGTACTTTCGGTACTTGGATCGGTCGGATCGTGAAGACGTACGACTACATCAACCGCGTTGTCATAACGCTTCCGCTTACGGTCTGCGAGGGTACGTGGACAACACTCTCCCCTCTCGTTGCTATGCATTACCATGATCTTGCGTGTGCGTAGGATTTTTTTTGAAATTACTACATAACCCAACACGCATGCCCGAGAAGGGGCGAACCCGAGCATGGCGGGGTGCTGGCCATGGGCGCTGGCCACGGGAGCTGGCCGGGTCGGTGAGAGGGCACCGGGCGAGGGGCGTGGTCGCTGAGTGCCACCTCCGGCGAGGCCAGGCCGTAGAGGGACGCGGCGACTGGGGGAGTGACGCGGCAGAGCACGCGACGGGGGCGACAGGGCGGACGGCAGTAGGCCGAGGCGGGGGCAGGGGCTCGGCGGGGCGCAGCTGGGCCACCGGGGAAAGGAGCCAACGGGCAGGGCGAGACCGCGCAGGCGGGCGCGGCCAGGGAGCAGCGGGCGCGAGCGGGGGCACGCGCAGGCGGCCAAGGGCGTGGCCGTGCGTGGCCAGGGGCGCGCGGGAGGGCGGGCGATGACGTCGTGAGCACGAGCTCCGACGGCATCGGGCGCGATGGTGATGGCGGCCTACGGCAGTGGTTCAATGGGGAAAAATAGGGGGAACCGGAGCAGAAGCTCACAGCGATCCTGTAGAGGTGCTAAGTGGGCTCGGGGAGGGCTCGACGGTGCCGGAATAGAAGACGAATGCCGGCGGTGGTCCGAGGTTGAAGACGACCTCGAACGGGGCGTTGCGACGCCGCTGTGCTCGAACCGATGGTCGAGGTTGATGTCTACTACACAACCTTCTTCTTGTAGACGTTGTTGGGCCTGCAAGTGCACAAGTTTGTAGGACAGTAGCAAATTTCCCTCAAGTGGATGACCTAAGATTTATCAATCCGTAGGAGGCGTAGGATGAAGATGGTCTCTCTCAAACAACCCTGCAACCAAATAACAAAGAGTCTCTTGTGTCCCCAACACACCCAATACAATGGTAAATTGTATAAGTGCACTAGTTCGGTGAAGAGATGGTGATACAAGTGCAAAATAGATAGTAGATATAGGTTTTGTAATCTGAAATAATAAAAACAGCAAGGTAGCGAGCAGTAAAAGTGAGCGTAAATGGTATTGCAATGGTAGGAAACAAGGCCTAGGGTTCATACTTTCACTAATGCAAGTTCTCTCAACAATAATAACATAGATAGAACATATGAAAAGCCCTCAACATGCAACAAAGAGTCACTCCAAAGACACTAATTGCGGAGAACAAACATAGAGATTATGGTCGGGTACGAAACCACCACAAAGTTATTCTTTCGGATCGATCTATAAAAGAGTTCGTACTAGAATAACACCTTAAGATACAAATCAACCAAAACCCTGATGTCACCTAGATACTCCATTGTCACCTCAAGTATCCGTGGGCATGATTATATGATATGCATCACACAATCTCAGATTCATCCAACCAACATAAAAGTACTTCAAAGAGTGCCCCAAAGTTTCTACCGGAGAGTTAAGAACGTGTGCCAACCCCTATGTATAGGTTCCCAAGTTTCACGAAACCCGCAAGTTGATCACCAAAACATACATCAAGTGGATCAATAGAATAACCCATTGTTACCACGGTTATCCCATGCAAGACATACATCAAGTGTTCATAAAAGACTCAATCCAATAAGATAACTTCAAAAGGGGAAACTCAATTCATCACAAGAGAGTAGAGGGGGAGAAACATCATAAGATCCAACTACAATAGCAAAGCTCGGGATACATCAAGATCGTGCCATAGATGGAACACGAGAGAGAGAGTGATCAAACACATAGCTACTGGTACATACCCTCAGCCCCGAGGGTGAACTACTCCCTCCTCGTCATGGATAGCACGAGATGATGAAGATGGCCACCAGTGATGGGATCCCCCTCCGGCAGGGTGCCGGAACAGGGTCCCGATTGGTTTTTGGTGGCTACAGAGGCTTGCGGCGGCGGAACTCCTGATCTATCTTCTGTTCTGGAAGTTTTAGGGTACGTAGGTATATATGGGTGCAAGGGGTACGTCGGTGGACCCCCAGGGTGCTCACGAGGTAGGGGGCCGCACCTAGGGGGGAGGGGCGCGCCCCCCACCCTCGTGGATAGCCCGGGAATCCCCTGACGTGCACTCCAAGCCCAACAGATTGGTTTCCTTCCAAAATTAACTTCTCCAGTTGATTTCGTTCCGTTTTGACTCCGTCTGATATTCCTTTTCCTCAAAACACTGAAATAGGCATAAAACAACAAATCTGGGCTGGGCCTCCGGTTAATAGGTTAGTCCCAAAAATAATATAAAAGTGGATAATAAAGCCCAATATTGCCTAAAACAGTAGATAAAGTAGCATGGAGCAATCAAAAATTATAGATACGTTGGAGACGTATCAGAGGCCGATGAGGCAAACGACGGAGGGACTCGTGGACTCGACAAGAGGGCGCGGGGGTGTGAGTTGCTGCGGTGGTGCACGCCGGCGACCACAGGAGCGGTCGGGTGAAAGGGGATCTGAGGAGGGGGCGCGTGCGAGAGAGAGAGAGAGAGCGAGGTGGAGATATTTTGGGCGAGAGGGGGAGGGCTTGGGGATGCTCTTATCCTCCTATGGCTCCCTATAGCGGTGCAGGTGGCGAGGTGGTTCGAGGGCAACGGCGAAGACGCGTACCCTCGGTCGCCCTCCTGTAGCGGGAGGTCAAAGGCGACCGAGGGGGCTGTGGGGGCTGGGCTGGCATTGGGTAGGCCGAGGCCCAGGGAGAAACAGGAGCAGGGTCTTCTCTCTTTCCTCTTTTTTTCTAAAAAAACTGCTAGTGTTTCTTATTTAGAATAGATAGTAATTGATTTTTGTCGAAGCTCCAACTTTGTACAAAAATGATATGCAATATCCTAGGGCTGCAGAAAAGTTTTTGAGGCATTTGCAAAGGTTGAGAAGATTTGCTTAATTGAAAAGGCCAATATAGATGCATTTGGACCACTTATTGAATCCCTAGGAATTTATTTGTGAGTCAATTTGAGCTGGTCTCAACTTGACAAAGGTCAGGGGAATTTATAGAATTATCCGAACATTTTAGTTTTACCACTCGAGAATTTTTGAATTTTGACTTTAACTTGAAAATGAAATGTGAACCCGTTTGAAACAACGTGGGATTTAACAACAGTAAATGTGATGACATGGCACCATTAACAGGGGATTACTGTAGCTTAATTATCCGTACGTCACAATTCTCCTCCACTAAAAGAAATCTCGTCCCAAGATTTAAGGGGTGGAGTAAGGGGGAAAGACTCGGGAAGGACGGAGTCCAACACAAGATAGGTACCTGGGGTTATCTCAGTGAACGTGGCATAGAGGCATCCCGCGAATTGAAATTCAGGAAAGTCATCGAGACCAAGGTAAGGAGGTGCAATAAGAAGTTTCAAACGGGTAGGCAATCGTTCATTGCCTGAACAGAGGGTGAAAGGGGTTCAGAGCAATGGGAATAAGTATTTTGTCTGATACCAGAATAGATGACTGGGAAGGTGGCTCGTGATTTACATACGAAGCCAAGTGCAAAGAATATTTCGGAGTCAAGGTTGTACAGGAGGGTCAGGTTTCGATCCTGTGGAACTGTGGGTTATGGGCCCACCATTTGGGTTAAATAGTAGGAAGGGGCTAATCATTTTGCATGGCCATGACAGCAAGGCAGGTCAGAGGATAGCATGTCAGTTATGTTGGCAACAACGTTGGTACCAAGGGCGAGGGTCGAAGAGAACCATTTTCCTGCTCGTTAAGATGAGGCGGACCAATAGGCAAAGTTCTCGTCCATTGGTGGCTACCAGAATGTCATCAACAATAGTAACAAGGTCTTACTGACAGAGCTTGTACACCGAGGTGTTTACATAAGCAGGGAATTATCACTGCTCAGATAAGATAGGTTACCAGAAAGATTAAACAAAACAATGGAAAGGAAAGCGTAGACTCGAATCAGTTATCTGTATTCTCGAGTGTCTAACAACTCCGAACTAGTGAAAAATTAGAATCAGTGAGAAATAATAGTTGATGAAGGACTTAAAAGAAGCTACGTAGTTCCATGATATACTCGAGATACCAGAGGGTAATACTCGAAGGTAGAACCGGATAAAGGTTGGATAGATGAGAAGATCTGCAGAAGACAAGTACTTTAACTTGTCCGAGAACTGAGATCAAAGAAGAACAATCTGGTCGGAAACACGATTGTGAAGGACCAAACATAGATACAAGATGAACTTATCAAAAAGGGATTATTATTATTTCAAGAAGCTTCCCTGATAAGTTCCACATCGGGTCCATGGGCATGAACGCAAAGGCTCAAGGTCGACTCCCACTTCATCAATGCATAACCTATCATTGACTTCTCATTTTCGACAAAGCCATAGTGTTCAGATTTTATCTAGCATAACACTAGTAGAGTATGACCCGTAGAAGTTTCCGGGTTCACACAGCTTGTGGAAGGCATAGGTTCAACCCATCGGGGCATCTTAGGAACACATACCACAAACTTTAGGAATAAATAACTCAACCTCGGAAGCAGAGCATGGTTGATAAAAGCAGGGGATACAATTTACCAAAGGCATTATGTATCCGAGGGAAGCTCACAAGGTTACTAAATATGAAGGACCCTATTGGATAAAACCCAACAAAGTATCTGGTGGTACACGAGGGATCTGATGTGAGTATCGATACTCAGCCAGAAGAAGAAAACATGCAAAGAAATCAGATTATAGAAACAACTGACTAATTCAAAGCTCAAATGCAAAGGAATTATGATTCCCAAATCAAGGGATCAGAAGCAAGCACTCTGATCAAGAATGGATAAGTTGAATAGACTCAGGGTACAACCGATGGCAATCTGATTGGCCGAGAACCAGCTCATGTTCAGGAAGATGTTTAAGCTAGAATGATAATTTATAGGGACCAACTGATGATTGTGACTACTCACAACATATCAAATCGAAAGACTCAAAATGACAATGAGAAAGCACATCAATGGATACAGCTAGGCATATGGAAATAGCCAGAGTGTAGGCATGTAAGACCTTCTAGAGCAATTGGCGATAGAGGTCCTCAAAAGCTCGGATTGTATTACAAAGTATCTTATGAAGCATAAGAATAACTTGGGATGAATGGATACTCTATAAGAGCGAGTAATTATCCCTAGGGGTATTCATGCGGCAAGGAACTGCAGGGCAGTAAGCATAAAGAATTGTCGGAACATCAAAGAGTATTTCAGGACATCTTCTAATAACAAGAGCAACTGGGGATGAAGGTATGAACGACAACATAGGTAGTTACGCATAAGGATTTATCGGTGGTAGGGATCGCAGCAGCGAAGGGTACGAGGGACTCGGTAAAACATCGAAGAGTATCTTCAAAATCTTCTGGTGAAGCGGGCCATCATTTGGAATGAAGGGGCTCTCCAGGAGAAGTATTTACATGAACCTAGAGTTATAGTTTGCAAAACTATTTAACCCGAATAGAAGAGAGATCAGTGTCCGAGAGTGTAGACGAGGAATAAAAGATCCTAATATCACCCAATGGCGACGTGGGCCCGTAAGCCACACAACCATGTTAGCAAATTAGTTTTTCAAAGACTAGACTCAACTTCGGCCAAGGAGTTGGAAAGGGGGATCCTACAGGCGGTCGGCTCTCATACCAACTTATGACGCCCCCGATTCAATCATACACTAATCATACATGCAAATGTGTACGATCAAGATCAGGGACTCGCGGGAAGATATCACAACACAACTCTAGAAACAAATCAAAATAATACAAGCTTTATATTACAAGCCAGGGGCCTCGAGGGCTCGAATACAAGCTCGATACACAAGAGTGAGCGGAAGCAACAATATTTGAGTACATACATAAGTTAAACAAGGATGCCTTAAGAAGGCTAGCACAAAAGCAACACGATCGAAGAGGCAAGGCCTCCTGCCTGGGACCTCCTAAACTACTCCTGGTCGTCGTAGGCGTCCAAGTAGTAGCATCCATCGGCGGTGGCATCTGGCTCCAGGGATCCTCCATCTGGTTGCATCAACCGGAAAGAAGAAAGAAGGGGAAAAGGGGGAGCAAAGCAACCATGAGTACTCATCCAAAGTTCTCGCAAGCATCAGATCTATACTAAGTATGCATTGGTATCAAATGGAAGGGTTGTATCTGTGGACTGAATTGCAGAATGCCAGAATAGAGGGGGAAGGCCTAGCCTATCGAAGACTATCATCTTCAAGTAGCTCCAAGCATCTTGCAGCATGTAGAAGAGTAAAGAATAGTAGTTTAATATTTAACAAACATGTTGTAACATTAATGCCCAGAGATCCTTCCTCGACTCCCTGCGAGAAAGCAATCCCGGAGCCACATATCTCAAGTATCCATTTGTTGTATAAGATCAGGATATAAGTCTGAACGTCCATTACCGTGCACTCGGTATTCGAATATATAACTTCCCTGCAGGGGTGCACCACGTTACCCAACACGCTCGATCACTCTGGCCGGACACACCTTTCTGGGGTCAATGCCCATCCTCGGAAGATCAACACGTCGCAGCCCTACCTAGGCTCAGCAGAGAGCTCCCCGCCGGTCTACATCCTAAGCACTCCGGGGTCTTGGGCCAATCGCCCGCAGCACTTCGGGTCGTTGCGAGCAGGGTGGATACTAGCACCGCCTCGGATGGCCAGCACGATCCGACCGTGCCGCACTGCTGAACTGGACGTCTCACAAAGCTTCGGCTGATAGTGCGACGTCGAGGCCCATATCTATTCTCGCGTGGTGGTTAGTACGTAAAGGCCAGAGGCCAACTCAGAACAAATACCCAAACCATAGTGTATTATTAGCTTGCGGAGACGAGCAGAGACTCACGATCGAAAGTGACCCCGTCTCCCCATCTCGTGGACTTACGACAAGGGCCTAGAATGCCCGGCCGTGCCACGTAACCATCTTGCGGGTGCTCTCCGGGCCCGCCCGACTTTCACCAAGGTCTCAAGTAAAGTCAAGGTAACTGTGTGTCCAGACATCAAGGGGAAAACCCGAGGAATCACCCCCGGTGAATTCCACTCAATGTAATCATCAAGGTGAACATAAGAGGGACCACCCTCGAGGTTTACACTTGAGGTGTTAAACGACAGAGCCGTATCGGGAATGGTGAAAGAGAAAATCACCCTCGATGACCATGACCGAATAGCTACACTACAGAGTTATCATTAGGAGTGCGTTATGATGGATCACCCTTGGCACTCGATAGTAGCTCTACAGAGTCGAGCAACTAAAGGGGCGTGATGTGATGTGAGGTGTCGGGCTCTGGTCGTCGATCACGTTGATCGGGTCGTCGATGATGAAGCAGGGGCAGCAAGGACAAGTGGGGGTCACTGATGGATCACTAGCCAACCTATACTAAGCAATTTAGGATAAGCAGGTAGGTAACAATAAGCAGGTACAAAAGCAGGCTATGCATCAGAATAGGAGCAAACAATAACAATAACAAAATCTAATGCAAGTATGAGATAATGGAATGGGCGATATCGGGATGATCAAAGGCGGGGCTTTCCTGGTTGCTCAGACAAGAAGGAGGGTCGTCGTCGACGTAGACGATCACAGCGGCAACATCGGCCTCGGGGTCTACCAGAGAGAAGAGGGGGAAGAAACAGTAAATACACGCAAACATAAAGCATGGCATGACAATAAGCAGCACTAGGCGTGTTCTAACGCGGCACTACACGCTACCGGCAAAGGGGGATAACAACCAGGAATGTTTTCCCGAAGTTTGGCATTATCGGACAAATGAAATGGATTGGAAAAATTGCATGTTCACTATGCTAGGGACATGTGGTAGACAAACGGGCTGCGTATTCGGATTCGTCTCGTCGTTTTGAGCAACTTTCATGTAGAAAACTTTTTCATCCGAGGTACAATTTAATTTCTATGAATTTCAAAGTTTAAACAATATTCTGAAATTATTATTAAATCTAAATGGAGTTATTGCAGCAGCATGACGTCATCATGACGTTAGCGGTCAACACTGACCGTTGACTGGTCAAACAAGGCAGTGGGGTCCGTCTGTCATAGGCACAGATTAATTAAACAATTTTAATTAGATAACCTAGTTAATTAGGGTAATTAATAGAGTTAATTAAGTTAAATAAATAAATAAATAGTTAATTAAGTGTATTTTTTTAACTCCTCTTTTTTTTACACGGGCATGGGGCCCCTTGGTAGTGGCCCAGGGGCCAGCCGGGGCGGGCTAACGGGCGCATGCCCGAGAAGGGGCGGACCCGAGCGTGGCGGGGTGCTGGCCACTATAGATGGCCAAACGGGCCGGCCCGGCCCGGCACGGCACGGCCCATCCTAATCGTGCCTGGCACGGCCCGGCCCGCCAAGGCACGATTATTATACGGGCCGTGCCGTGCCAGCCCGCGTGCTGCAGCCTGCAGCCCAGGCACGACCCAATTAGTAAACGGGCCGGCACGTTGGCCCGTTTAGCACGATGGCCTGCATAATTTTAGCCTGTTATTTGACGCACTGAGCGTTTTTAGCCTATTTTTACATGTTGGGCCATATATATATGTATAAAAAAAAAAAGAAAACGTAATCGGGCCGTGCCGTGCAGGCCCGCGTGCCCAGCCTCCAGGCCCAGGCACGGCACAGGGCGTGCCGCGTGCCTGGCCTGGCCCGTTTAGCCCGTGCCGTGCCTAGCCCAAGGTGGGCCGTGCCTGCGTGCTCACGGGCCGACCCGAAAAAACCGGCCCATTTGGCCAGCTATACTGGCCACGAGCGCTGGCCACGGGCGCTGGCTGGGTCGGTGAGAGGGCACCGGGCGAGGGGCGTGGTCGCCGAGCGCGGCCTCCGGCGAGGCCAGGCCATAGAGGGACGCGGCGACTGGGGGAGTGGCGCGGCAGAGCATGCGACAGGGATGGCAGGGCGGACGACAGCAGGCCAAGGCGGGGGCAGGGGCTCGGCGGGGCGCAGCTGGGCCGCCGGGGAAAGGAGCCAGCGGGCAGGGCGAGACCGCGCATAGGCGGGTGCGGCCAGGGAGCAGCGGGCGCGAGCGGGGGCACGCGCAGGCGGCCAAGGGCGTGGCCGTATGTGGCCAGGGGTGCGCGGGAGGGCGGACGATGACGTGGTGAGCACGAGATCCGACGGCATCGGGCGCGACGGTGATGGCGGCCTACGGCGGTGGTTCAATGGGAAAAAATAGGGGGAACCGGAGGAGAAGCTCACAACGATCCTGTAGAGGTGCTAAGTGGGCTCGGGAAGGGCTCGACCGCACCGGAATCGAAGACGAACGCCGGTGGTGGTCCGAGGTTGAAGACGACCTCGAACAGGGCGTTGCGACGGCGCTGTGCTCGAACCGATGGTCGAGGTCGACGAGGCAAACAGCGGAGGGGCTCGTGGAATCGACAAGACGGCGCAGGGGTGTCGGTTGCTGTGGTGGTGCACGCGGGCGACCACAGGAGCGGTCGAGTGAAAGGGGGTCTGAGGAGGGGGCACGTGCGAGAGAGAGAGTGAGGTGGAGATATTTCGGGCGAGAGGGGGAGGGCTCGGGGATGCTCTTATCCTCCTATGCTCCCCTGTAGCAGCGCAGGTGGCGAGGTGGTTCGAGGGCAACGGCGAAGACGCGTACCCTCGGTCGCCCTCCTATAACGGGAGGTCGAAGGCGACCGAGGGGGCTATGGGGGCTGGGCTGGCATTGGGTGGCCCTAGGCCCAGGGAGAAACAGGAGCAGGGTCTTCTCTCTTTCCTCTTTTTTTTTCTAAAAAAACTGCTAGTGTTTCTTATTTAGAATAGATAGTAATTGATTTTTGTCGAAGCTCCAAGTTTGTACAAAAATGATATGCAATATCCTAGGGTTGCAGAAAAGTTTTTGAGGCATTTGCAAAGGTTGAGAAGATTTGCTTAATTGAAAAGGCCAATATAGATGCCTTTGGACCACTTATTGAATCCCTAGGAATTTATTTGTGAGTCAATTTGAGCTGGTCTCAACTTGACAAAGGTCAGGGGAATTTATAGAATTATCCGAACATTTTAGTTTTACCGCTCGAGAATTTTTGAATTTTGACTTTAACTTGAAAATGAAATGTGAACCGGTTTGAAACAACGTGGGATTTAGCAACAGTAAATGTGATGACATGGCACCATTAACAAGGGATTACTGTAGCTTAATTATCCGGACGTCACAGTTTTGCATAAAGCCAATGTTTCCCTACAACAAAGAAATAAATTTCATTTAACTATCATGGTGGTTGTTAAACATTGAGAAGGTTTCTCCAACTCAAATCCCAATTAAGCTTCAACATTAAACCCAACAATTTAAATTAAGTAACATGATGAGATTCACATGATAATCCAAGTACTAGATACTCAAAACGTCCATAGCCGAGAACACGGCTAACCATAATTAGTTTATACACTCTGCAGAGGTTTGCGCACTTTTCCCCGCAAGACTCAATCTCCTCCATTGGATTTCTCGCACTACATGGTGTTTGAGAAACAGATGACCGAGACACAGTCTTTCAGAAGTATTAACTCTTTACTCTGGATAGATAGTACCAACCTACATCCCCTACATCTACTAGTCTACTACTGAAAGAGGTCGCGCAACATACTCAATTATGCTAGAGCCCATAATAGCTTGCGGCTTCACACGGAAGTTTCTAGCATGAATAATCTCATGATCCCTTTGAGCCTGGGTGGCAGTCCATAGGAGAATCACACGGTACCCCGGGATTTCCAAAAATACAGGCAACACTGGGTTCCCCAGGTGCCTCAATCCACCCAGATGTAAATTAAAGTTGCCACCTTAAGTTAACCTTAATTAACCAATACTCACATCTGTCATGGATACACTCACCCAATCCACGTCTACTAGCACAGCATAGCAATATAAGCAAACGTAGAAGTAACTCCCAAAGGTTTGATAATAAACAGGACAATAGGTACTACCTCATCTACTTCCCAAAACCCACATATTAATCAGATCCTAACCATGTAATTGTTTGAGGATTGATGTAATGCAAGAAAACTGGGTAGTAAAGAGGTATGATCAAAGTGTTACTTGCCTTGCTGATGATCCGTGAAACCTAGAGACTCGAAGTAGCACGCTGCGCACTCCGGGTACTCTATCGCAAACAAACAAGCATACAATAAGCACTCATCTAATGCACAGGTAAAACTCAAATAAGAGATCTAACCAGAAAGTTCAACTTAAGAACTCCGGTTTGCAAAAAGAATCAAATCAAACGAAGCAACGAAACTTAAACGGCGAAAGAAACAGGCTTCGTTTACTAATCTGGACCTAAGTCAAATTTTATAGTAGTAAAAACTTGTTTGAGTTGGTTAAACAGAAATAGGGTTTCGAGACGAAACTCTAGGCGCTTGAATTGCCTGATTCCGATAAACGAGCGAAAATTTATACTAAAACAAAATTCGGATCAGAAATTGCGATCGAAAATAATCGCGAAAAACCCAAGAAAAAGAAAAACTGACGAACAGGCTAACGAACGAACGTTCGCTGTCTGCGGCTAAACGGTGAAAACCGTTCGTTAAAACGAACATATGGACGAACGTCCGCTAAATAAACTAAACCGAGAAAAAACCGTGAACCTATCTAAAAAAATAAAAATAAACCGGATCTATGGTTTCGAAACAAAACCAATCGGTTTTTCCGAGAAAACCGGCAGCGACGGCTATACCTCCGGCGAGGTCCGGCGAGGCGGGCTCCGGCAGCGGTGGCGGCGCGACGGGAGGCGGGGTTGGCGGCGACGGCTAGCGGCGGGACGACATGAGGCGCGGTGGCGGCTGCATATCCGGCGGCTGGCGGCGGCGGCGGGGTCGGCTGGGGTGGGGCTAGGGTTTGGGGGCGGCTCGGGCCTCCACTTAAAAAGACCGGGCGGGCGAAGTCTTAGTCGGGCAAGGCCCAGCTAGGTCGGTTGACTTTTTTTTAAATTATTCCGCGTAGAAAAACAAATAAAAGAAATACTAAACAGACTGCAAAAATCCCGAAATAAACTTTCCCCATCCTCTAAAAATAAGTCGAATAAGGTGAACATTTATTTGGGTCTAAAATGCAATTCTGAAAAACGTGTATTTTTCCTAATTCAAATAAAATAGTGATAAAACTTTGAAATAAAATATTATTTGATTTTAATATTATAAACCTCCAATATTTCTTTATTTTGGGAAAGTCATTTTATTCCCTCTCTCTTATCTTTATGAAAGAAATATGCGAAGATAAAATAATTAAAATCAAAAGATCCACTTTTCAAAATTTGAGAAAAACTCAAATATGTAAATAACGAAATCCCCAACTCTCTCCGTGGGTCCTTGAGTTGCGTAGAATTTCTAGGATCAAGCCAAAATGCATTAAAATATGATATGCAATGATGATCTAATGTATAACATTCCAAATTGAAATTTTGGGATGTTACAAACCTACCCCCCTTAAGATGAATCTCGCCCTCGAGATTCGGGTTGGCTAGAAAATAGGTGAGGGTGGTCCTTCCGTAAGTCTTCCTCTCGCTCCCAGGTGGCTTCATCTTCGGTATGGTGACTCCACTGAACTTTGTAGAACTTGATAACCTTGTTGTGCGTGACTCGGCTAGCAAACTCGAGAATCTTTACTGGTTTCTCCTCATAGGTCAAATCGCTATCCAACTGAATCGCTTCCAGCGGCACTTTATCTCTCAGAGGAATATCAGCCATCTCTGCGTGGCACTTCTTCAACTGGGAAACGTGGAACACATCATGAACTCCTGACAATCCTTCAGGCAATTCCAACTTGTAAGCAACTTCTCCCATACGTTCCAAAACTTTGTATGGTCCCACAAAACGTGGTGCTAACTTTCCCTTAACTCCAAAACGCTTAACTCCTCGAAGTGGGGATACACAAAGATAAACTGTATCTCCAACTTCGTAAAGTGTCTCCTTGCGTTTAGAATCCGCATAACTCTTTTGCCTGGACTGGGCTACCTTGAGTCTATCGTGAATCATCTTAACCTTCTCTTTAGACTCCTTAACCAAATCTGGTCCAAACAACTGGCGGTCTCCAACTTCATCCCACAACAACGGTGTCCTGCACCTCCTTCCGTACAAAGCTTCAAAAGGGGCCATCTTCAAACTGGATTGATAACTGTTGTTTTAAGAGAACTCTGCATATGGAAAATTGTCGTCCCAACTAGATCCATAATCTAGCACACAAGCTCTCAGCATGTCCTCCAGAATCTGATTGACTCTCTCGGTCTGTCCATCTGTCTGTGGATGAAAGGCTTTACTGAACTCTAGGCTGGTACCCAAAGTTTCGTGCAACTGATTCCAGAACTTTGAGGTAAACTAGGTTCCTCTATCTGATAGAATGGTCCTCGGAACTCCATGCAGACACAGGATCCCGGTCATGTATATCTTTGCCAACTTAGCACTGGTATAAGTGGTCTTTACTGGGATGAAATGAGCTACCTTCGACAAACGATCAACTACAACCCATATCGAGTCATAGCCTGAACGTGTCCTGGGCAATCCTGTGATAAAATCCATGCCTAGCTTATCCCACTTCCATTCGGGTATCGGCAATGGTTATAGCAATCCTGTTGGCTTTTGATGCTCTGCCTTCACTCTCTGACATACATCACAAACTGCTACATACTCCGCAATATCCTTCTTCATTCTGGTCCACCAGAAAGTGTCTTTCGGATCTAGATACATCTTGGTATTTCCTGGGTGAATAGAATATGGTGAATCATGGGCCTCCCGCAGAATCAACTTCCTGATCTCCGGGTCATTAGGCACATAAACGCGGTCCTCAAACCATAAGGTATCGTGCTCATCCTCACGAAAACCCTTAGCTTTTCCTTTGCTCATCTTCTCCTTTATCCCAACAATCTCCTTGTCGGCCTTCTGAGCTTCTCTGATCTTATCCATCAACGTAGACTGAATCTCTAAAGCTGCTACATAGCCTCTCGGAACCATCTCCAAACATAGCTCGCGAAGATCCTCGGCTAACTCCTTGGGTAACTCTCCGGTCATGAGTGTGTTGACATGGATCTTGTGGCTCAACGCATCGGCTATATGTTAGCCTTTCCTGGGTGATAATGCAATCTCATATCATAATCCTTAATGAGCTCCAACCATCTCCTTTGCCTGAGATTCAACTCCTTCTGTGTGAAAATGCACTTCAAACTCTTGTGATCCGTGTACACCTCACAATGGTTTCCGATGAGAAAATGTCTCCATGTCTTCAATGCATGCACTATGGCTGCTAACTCCAAATCATGTGTAGCATAATTCAACTCATGGGGCTTAAATTGTCGGGAGGCATATGATACAACTCTTCCCTCCTGCATAAGCACTACTCCAAGTCCTCGACGTGAAGCGTCGCAATATACTTCATAATCCTTGCGTTGATCTGGCAAAATCAACACCGGTGATGTAACCAAACGTTTCTTCAACTCCTGGAAACTGGCCTCACATTCCTCAGTCCATTTGAAGTTGGTGTCCTTTTTCAACAACTCCGTCATGGGTTTTGCAATCTTCGAAAAATTCTCAATGAACCTCCGGTAGTATCCTGCGAGTCCAAGAAAACTCCGGATCTTTCCAACTGATGTGGGGGCCTCCCAATTTGTCAGAGTGACAACTTTGGTGGGGTCTACTGCTATTCCTTCTCTGGATATAACATGTCCGAGGAATCCAACTTCCTTCAACCAAAACTCACACTTGCTGAATTTGGCATATAACTGATGTTCTCTGAGCTTCCCAAGTACCAAAAGCAAATGCTCTTTATGCTCCTCTTCATTTTTCGAGTAGACCAAAATATCATCAATGAACACCATGATGAACTTATCCAGAAACTCCATAAACACCTTGTTCATCATGTTCATAAAGGTGTGTTAGTCAGACCAAATGACATAACAGTATACTCATATAGCCCGTACCTTGTGGTAAAAGCTGTCTTAGATATATCCTGCTCTCGAATCTTCAGCTGGTGGTATCCTGATCGCAGATCGATCTTGGAAAATACCTTAGCTCCTTGCAACTGGTCAAACAGATCATTGATCATCAGCAGTGGGTACTTATTCTTGATTGTTACTTCATTCAATCCTCGATAATCAACAACCATCCTTAATGATCCATAATTCTTCTCCACTAGAAGCACTGGTGATCCCCAAGGTGACGAACTTGGGCGAATATAGCCTTTATCCAGTAACTCCTTAATCTGATTCTTAATTTCCTCCAAATCTTTTGCGGGCATCCTGTACGGTCTCTTAGATATTGGCCCTGTGCCTGGCAAAAGCTCAATCAAAAACTCAGTGTCTCTATCCGGTGGCATGCCTAGCAACTCTGCCAAAAATACATCGGGGAAATCCTTCACCACTGGTACCTCCTCTTGTACAAATCCTGATAAGGAATTCACTTGAGTCCTCTTCGGCACATGCCGTGATACATACTTGATCCTTCTTCCTTCTGGGGTGGTAAGAAAGATCGACTTACTGGCGCATTCAATGTTCCCTCCATACTTCAATAACCAATCCATGCCTAATATCACATCTAGTCCTTGTGACTCCAATAATATTAGGTCTGAGGGAAACACGTAGTTACCAATCCTTAATGGTAACCGATCACACCATAGATTAGCCATATACTCAGCTCCTGGCGAGGTTACTAACATGGGTGACCTAAGGGCTTGGGTTGGCAGTTTATACTTATCCACAAATCCCCTTGATATGTATGAATGTGATGCACCAGTATCAAAAAGAACGATTGCAGTAAATGACTTAACCAAAAACTTACCTATTACTGCATCTGGCTGGGCTTCAACCTCTCCATGTTAACGTGGTTCACCTGTCCCCTGTCGAAAGGGTTAGGCTTCTTCCCAGAGCTTCCATTTCCATTACCATTCTTAGCTCCAGGACATTTAGTGGCATAATGTCCAGTCTTCTGGCACTTATAGGAAGTAATGTGGCTTAGATCCCTCTTGGCTGATGTTGCTGGGTTGGAACGATTCTGGCCGTTGCTTCCTCCATTCCCATTGCCATTTTTGGGGCCACTATGGTTGTGCAAACTCCCTCCATTGTGATTGTGACCTCCATGGGTATGCTGAAAAGGTCCTCCCGAGTTCGGGGTAAAATGAGGCTTCTGCTGAGCTCCAGAATTGTACTTCCCTTGTCCATACTTCGTCTTGCGGCTGTCAATCTGCTATTTCTTTCCTTCAATCATGAGAGATCTATCTACAAACTCCTGGTAGTTGTTGAAGGTTGCCACCATCAACTGCATGCTCAGCTCATCATTTAGTCCTTCCAGAAACTTCTCCTGCTTAGCTGCATCTGTAGCAACGTCATCTGGGGCATAACGTGCTAGCTTACTAAAGTCATCCACATACTAGACAACTGTACGTCCTCCTTGGTGCAAGTTGCGAAACTCATGCTTCTTCATGGCCATAGCTCCTACTGAAACATGGGAAGTACGGAAAGCCTGCTGAAACTGGTCCCATGTGACAGTGTCGATGGGGTAAGTGGCTATAAAATTCTCCCACCATGATGCTGCGGGTCCATCAAGCTGATGTGCGGCAAAATGCACTCTCTCCGCATCAGTGCATCCTGAAGTGGTCAACTCCCTTCCAATCTTGCGGAGCCAATCATCTACAACTATCGGCTCGGTGCTACCGGAGAACACCGGCGGATTAAGCCTCAAGAAACAGGCTAAGTGATCAATAGGTGGTGGTGGTGGTGGGTTATTATTGTTGTTGTTGTTCCCCTGATTCTGATTCTGGACTAGTATCTGCATCAATGCATTCTGCTGCTGGATCAACTGAGTGAGCTCCGGTGGGAAAGCAAATCCATTGTCACGTCTCGGAGGCATCTGAGGGTCTAGAAAGGATGAGAATATAGAATAGAAATAGGTCTAGAGAGAAAACACTACCCATATGCACATGAGACAAACACAAACAATATCACTTCAATCAATTCAAACAAGGGCATACAACGGTCTAACTATCGTTACCAAAGTGCTCGGACTATACTATATTCATGGGGGAATACTACTACTGTTATGGTGGTCGACTAGAAAAATTGATCGGTCGAAGACTCCATGATATCTGCTCGAGCTTCATCAACGTAGTCATCATCGCTATCGTCGGGGTCCGAGTCGGTGTCGTCAATGATGATGTAGTTCTCCGGGCAAGTGGAATCGTTGTCTTCTCCTTCTGGCGCGGGGAATCCCATGAATACTTTTAGCTTCTTCTTCAGATCATCATTCTTCTCCACGAGTGTCGTCATTTCCTCTTCATATCCATCGCGTGTAGACTTGAGTTCTTCTTCCAGTTCCATGATTCTGATCATAGCCTTCTTCAGATCTATCATGCCTGCGCACATCTAGTTCTCCTGGAGTCTAATGTGCTGATTTAACTCCTGGATGAAAGCTGCAATAGATCTATCCTTCTTGGTGCTGATCATCTCCCATTGCTTATCTCGGCGCCCACAAATCTGGTAGATAGTATCCTTGATATCCTTATGGTAAACTTCTCCAATGTGTCCCATGGTGATGTGGGCTGCCATGCTCTTTCCTAGACTCCAGGTTGGTGCATCAAAAGGAAACTCTATGGGCTCAGTGACTGGCATGAACGTCCTTCCTGGAACTTGAACTTGAATCATCCAACGCTCCTCTTCTAGTAAAGTGGCGATGTAGGTCCCGGTGAAGCTTGGTACTCCGATGTTCAGGTATCTAGTGACTTCCTTCAAGTGGCGTCCAAAAGATGTATCTTCATCCGGTTGTGCGAACTTGTTCCTTGCATCCGCCATCCTAAAAAGTAGAAAAGGGAGAGGAGTAAGAAATGAGAAGAGAGTAGTGATCTAGGGCTTTAGCTTAGTAGTCATGTCCTGTAGTCAGCGTGTGCTCTAATACCATGTTGTAGCGACCAGACCTCAAACAGTCTGATCTCTGTGCATCAGTGTCATCCCTGGATCGGTAATGCTAACACACATAGTACTTGAAGGATTTACAACAGAGTGGCAATCACACACTTATTACATCGTATGTCTCAAAAGAGAACTTATTAAAATAAATATGGCTTAAGGCCATCTAATAACGATAACAGTAGAAGGCTTGGAAGATAAAGCGAGTCCATCAACTCCAGCGGCATCACTGAGTGAAAGATCACGACCTAAGGCACCTTACTCGTTGTCTGAAAAGTCTGCAACATAAACATTGCAGCCCGAAAACGGGTCAGCACATGGAATATGCTGGCAATGTAACACATAGAGAGTAATGAACAGAATATAGCTATCAGTACATGCATATATGGCTGGTGGAAAGCTCTATGGTTACAATATTTCATAAAGCCAATTTTTCCCTACAACAAAGAAATAAATTTCATTTAACTGTCATGGTGGTTGTTAAACATTGAGAAGGTTTCTCCAACTCAAATCCCAATTAAGCTACAACATTAAACCCAACAATTTAAATTAAGTAACATGATGAGATTCACATAATAATCCAAGTACTAGATACTCAAAACGTCCATACCCGGGGACACGGCTAACCATGATTAGTTTATACACTCTGCAGAGGTTTGCGCACTTTTCCTCGCAAGACTCGATCTCCTCTGTTGGATGTGTCGCACTACATGGTGTTTGAGAAACGGATGACCGAGACACAGTCTCTCAGAAGCATTAACTCTTTACTCTGGGTAGATAGTACCAACCTACATCCCCTACATCTACTAGTCTACCACTGAACGAGGTCACGCAACATACTCAACTATGCTAGAGCCCATAGTAGTTTGCGGCTGCACACGAAAGTTTTTAGCATGAATAATCTCATGATCCCTTTGAGCCTGGGTGGCAGTCCATAGGAGAATCACACGGTACCCCGGGATTTCCAAAAATACAGGCAACACTAGGTTCCCCAGGTGCCTCAATCCACCCCAGATGTAAATTAAAGTTGCCACCTTAAGTTAACATTAATTAACCAATACTCACATCTGTCATGGATACACTCACCCAATCCACGTGTACTAGCATAGCATAGCAATATAAGCAAACGTAGAAGTAACTCCTAAAGGTTTGATAATAAACAGGACAATAGGTACTACCTCATCTACTTCCCAAAACCCACATATTAATCAGATCCTAACCATGTAATTGTTTGAGGATTGATGTAATGCAAGAAAACTGGGTAGTAAAGAGGTATGATCAAAGTGTTACTTGCCTTGCTGATGATCCGTGAAACCTAGAGACTCGAAGTAGCACGCTGCGCACTCCGGGTACTCTATCGCAAACAAACAAGCATACAATAAGCACTCATCTAATACACAGGTAAAACTCAAATAAGAGATCTAACCAAAAAGTTCAACTTAAGAACTCCGCTTTGCAAAAAGAATCAAATCAAACGAAGCAACGAAACTCAAATGGCGAAAGAAATAGGCTTCGTTTACTAAGATGGACCTAAGTCAAATTTTAAGTAGCAAAAACTTGTTTGAGTTGGTTAAACGGAAAGAGGGGTTCGAGATGAAACTCTAGGCGCTTGAATCGCCTGATTCCGATAAACGAGCGAAAAGTTGTACTAAAACAAAATTCGGATCAGAAATCGCGATCGAAAATAATCGCGAAAAACCCGAGAAAAAGAAAAACTGACGAACAGGCCAACGAACGAAAGTTCGCTGTCTGCGGCTAAACAGTGAAAACCATTCGTTAAAACGAACGTACGGACGAACATCCGCTAAATAAACTAAACCAAGAAAAAACCTATGAACCGATATAAAAAATAAAAATAAACCGGATCTAGGGTTTCGAAACAAAACCAATCGGTTTTTCCGAGAAAACCGGCGGCGGCGGCTATACCTCCGGCGAGGCGGGCTCCAGCGGCGGAGGCGACTGGCGGGCGGTGGCGGCGCGACGGGAGGCGGGGTCGGCGGCGACGGCTGGCGGCGGGGCGGCGTGAGGCGCGACGGCGACTACGGATCCGGCGGCTGCGGCGACGGCTGGCGGCGGCGGCGGGGTCGGCTGGGGCGGGGCTAGGGTTTGGGGGCGGCTTGGGCCTCCGCTTAAAAAGGCCGGGCGGGCGAAGTCCTAGTCGGGCACGGCCCGGCTAGGTCGGTTGACTTTTTTTTTCAATTATTCCGCACAGAAAAACAAATAAAAGAAATACTAAACACACTCCAAAAATCCCGAAATAATTTTTTCCCGTCCTCTAAAAATAAGCCGGACAAGGTGAACATTTATTTGGGCCTAAAATGCAATTTTGAAAAACGTGTATTTTTCCTAATTCAAATAAAATAGCGATAAAACTCTGAAATAAAATCTTATTTGATTTTAATATTAAACCTCCAATATTTCTTTATTTTGGGGAAGTCATTTTATTCCCTCTCTCTTATTTTTATAAAAGAAATATACGAAGATAAAATAATTAAAATCAAAAGATCCTCTTTTCAAAATTTGAGAAAAACTCAAATATGAAAATAACGAAATCTCCAACTCTCTCCGTGGGTCCTTGAGTTGCGTAGAATTTCTAGGATCAAGCCAAAATGCATTAAAATATGATATGCAATGATGATCTAATGTATAACATTCCAAATTGAATTTTTGGGATGTTACAATAAAGTCAGTGACATTCGATTCCCAGACCTACTAATGCTAAAACAATGTTTTGCTAATACACCCGTCAAAGTATTTGCTTCTCAGCTATAATAAACAAAGGCAATTTAGCGAACTCCATGGCCCTTTGGCATTTAGCGAATTCCATGGTCATAAAAGAGCACTCTGCAATGATTGAAACATCGGTTCCCATGTACGCATTTGGATCAGATACTGTCTCCAACGCCACCATGTTGTCCGACTCTATGATGACCTTAGTACATCCCAAATTTGCTTTTAAAGTTAACCCACTTCGAACCGCTAATAATTTTGCTCAGTGAACATTAGAGATATCGGGTAGAACACAAGTTTTAGCTGCCAAAATATTGCCCCGATCATCATGAGCTATAGCTCTGCTAGCTCTTGACAAAGTTTCTGCATGAAATGGCGCATCCACAATGACTTTAACAGCTCCATCAGTTGGCTTCTTCCAGTTGTGATCATTCTTACAGATAGGATGATTTGGCGTATAGGCTCGGACAAAATAAGTAGCTAATACCCGGATCAACATAGCTGACTGTTCTGGCATTTGGATCGACTCTCCCTTAGTACACTGATGTCGCTGCCACCATAAGAACCACATCGCCACCAGGATTAATTCGGCCACTGGTATTTCATGACTCACTGAACGAAGCCGGACAAGGATCTCTAAACTGATCGATCCCGAGTGATCCTGCTGCACCGCCCGATCAATTTCCTCTTCCAATCCCAGCTCAGTCCGCACCTCCAATGCCCAAGGGCACGTGAACAAGCAGTGTTGAATGTCCTCAAGACCTATCTTACACATTGGACATTGAGAGATTAATGGGATATGTCTGCCTACTAGAACTCTGTAACACGGTAGCACCCCCTTAAGAACCTTCCAGACAAAGTTTTTAATTTTCCCCGGGTGCCGAAGATGCCACAACTCTTTCCAGATTGTATTCAGTTGAACACTTTCTGGATTGTTCACACCAGGATAATGGCGTCGAAATTGATGATCAAACTCCACGTACGAGTTTGATGAATCCAAATGATTTGAGCCACTCAACCACCTATATCCAACTTCTAACTCTGCTTCACAATGTATCCATCACATCATTTATAATTTGGAAACATGTCAATTGCATTAGTGGTAATTTGGAAACGACATTAATTGCATTAAATGTAACTAATCTTGAAATATACATTAATCATGGTCAATCTCGAAAAAGATATTACAGTCAAACTGGACGTGCGATGCGCGTACATGGTTACTAGTCGTAAGAGGGGCAGAGCTCATCACAAGGCTATCTAAAATAATAATTCCAAACAAGAAACATAGGGGTTTGGGACTAAGTTTGCCAAATGATGCCACACCTAAGATTAGGCAAATTTGACCAACTTAGATGTGTGTTTGGTTCAAGCCGCATCCTAGGCAAAGCCACACTAGGGTTGCACATCATATACACTCAAAAGGTATGGCAAGACTCCCTTAGGTTTGCGAACTTGTGGCTCTCATTTTAAAACTAACCTTAGACAAGTTTGGCAACATTGTATGGCAAAGTGTGGCACTCCTAGGCCTAGAACCAAACAAACCCCTAGTCATCTTCGTTGATTAAAGAGTCACCATATTGGTATTTTCCAAAGTAGTGCTAAAAGGAAAATACACGGAAGTAATGAGAGCGACGTTTCTGCTCTCGGGCTCTAAAAGTAGAAGAAAAATCTAAATTATTTTTGCAAGCAAGATGCTCCCATGCGTGATGTTCACGCAAAAATTGGTGGAGTTTGGACATTCGAGGAGCGCGTGACAAAAAAGACAAATGCGTTGTTCGGACTGATTTTCTTTCTTTCTTTGCCACGAGCTCCTAGGATGTCCAAAGAGAATGAAATTTGGACGAACATCACGCACTCAAACATCTTCCACGCAAAAACTTCAGATTTTTTTAAAAAAATAGTATTTTTTTAAATGTACTGTAGCTCGGGAGCAAATGAGCCTGGGTGCAGAGATGGATTTTTGACGGGAAATCACACACCAGATGATAACAATCGTCCAGAATCATTGCGGGGTTGTCTAAATTCACTGTCAAACTGTTACATCTAGTAGCTTGAGCAAGTAATAAACCGTGTCGGAGAGCTACTGCTTCGACGGATAATGCATCACAATATCTATCGATTTTCTAGTCCCCGCACCGATGAAATTCCCCTTGTTATCCCAAATAAAGGCACCGTCTTTACCCATCAAGAGACATTGTAACAAAATGAATTGTCTCCCTCGGTGTCTTTGCATGCTTTAAAACGTACTCTAGTTTGGACCTTCAAACTTTTTTTTGAAAAGGGGGGTATGTTAATATCACGAAGATAGGAATTATAACCAGCCTCTGCACCTACAACATGTCACAAAGACATCCAGGACGGACACAACCAAAGGAGAAAAAAAAGAGGCAAAAGAAAGGTTCCGCCACAACGACCGACTCCTCTCAACAACAACACACATACCACCACCTACTACAACACGCGGAAAACATAAAAGGTCTCACAAATCAACACCTCCAAGAAGAAAATGATGCACAAGCGTCATCGTTGCCCGATCCAAGATCTTAGGTTTTCACCCGGGAGAAAGTCCGTGCTATCAAAACAATTCCTTCAGCAAGACAATCATCAGACACAACCAATAAAGGTCAGAACTTAGTTTTTTCACCTTGAAAGTCATGATTGGTGGCAACACTGGTGGATTTCATTTTTGGACCTTCAAACTACATTCGTAAACTATAAAATCAAGTAAAATATATCCCATCAACTATTAAAAAATGTGCAGAACATCCTTGTGGAACCATTACAAATGGTAATAGATGATGTGGGGCGTACGCATAAAAGAAAATCTCATCCCCTAACATGTAAAGTTGCCTTCTAGTTCTGCAAAACGGGAAACCAATTTGAGAAGAAAAAATGAAAACATATAACTTTCATATTTAATACATGTAGGATCGAAAGTATGTCTAGAGGGGGTGATTAGACTACTCGACCAAATAAAACTTATCTTTTTCCCAGTTTTAGTCGTATGCAAGTTTTAGGAATTCTACCAAGTCAAGTACACCCTACACATGCAAGTCTAAGAGTTGAGCAGCGGAAAGTAAAGACTTTGCATATGAATGTAAAGGAGGGATCGGAGATTTCGAATGCAATGAAGAAAGGATGTTTTTTTTCATGGTTCCGATAGGTGGTGCTATCGTACATCCACGTTGATGGAGACTTCAACCCACAGAAGGTAATGGTTGCGCGAGTCCACGAAGGCTCCACCCACGAAGGGTGGACGAAGAAGCAATCTTGTCTATTCCATCATGTCTTATGCCCACGAAGGACTAGCCTCACTTGGGTAGATCTTCATGAAGTAGGCGATCTCCTTACCCTTACAAACTCCTTGGTTCAACTCCTCAATCTTTTGGAGGCTCCCAAGTGACACCTAACCAATCCAGGAGACACCACTCTCCAAAAGGTAATAAACGGTGATAGTCTCCCGACACTCAAACACTCTCTCACATATTTGGCTTTGGTGGAAGAGAGGATTGAATGGAAAGCAACTTGGAAAAGGCTAGAAATCAAGGTTCAAATGGTTGGATTGGAATCTCTTGATCTCAACACATGAGTAGGTGGTTCTCTTCTCACAAAATGAGTAGTGGAAGTTGTGGTTCATTCTGATGGCTCTCTTTGAGAGTAAGTGGTGGTGGAGGGGTATAAATAGGCAGCACCAAAAATCCAACCGTTACAAGTCTTTGACCCAACTCAATGACACCGACATAAAATCTCGGTGAGACTGGCCACTATTAGGAAAAACCTTATAGGTAGAACCTTCAAATTAGCGCGGGGTAATGGTGCAACGCTACTACTATATATCAGTAGCATTGGGCATGAACGAGTGCTACTGCTAGGACTATATCCAGTGCTACTACTAGGGTTTTCCCTAGTAGCCGACTAGTGTAAAAGACTTGACCGTTAGGCTTTTCAGTGAGACCGAACATAACATCTCGGTGAGACAGAAATGCAATGGCTAGGGAAAGACCTTGTTTTGGAAATTCCGATTAGTTCATCTCGATGATTCCAAAATGAAACAACTTCATCATAGAAACTTGGTCAAGCCATCTCGGCCAGATCAAGATCCATTTTGGCTGTACCGAAGTGTTAGGGTTTGGCATGTGGCAGTATGGGTCATCTCGGTGGGTCCGGATGGGAACTTTTTGTTGGGGCCGGGATGGACTTTTAGGGTTTTGGATAGGAGTGATGTGGAGAAGTAGTTGAGGATTTTGGAGCAATACCACTAAGCACTTGAGCAATTGAGTCATGATCAAAATCTCATCCCCTTTTAATAGTATTGGCTTTTCTATGGACTCAATGTGATCTTGGACCACTTAACCAAAAAATGTAGAGTCTTAGAGCTTTGCCAATCTTTGTCCTTAGCATTTTGAGGGGTCCACTGAGAGAGTCCTAATTAGGGGGTATCCGGACAGCCGGACTATGTACAACGTCCGGACTATTGAAACGTGAAGATACAAGACTCAAGACTTCGGCCCGTGTCCAGATGGGACTTTCCTTGGCGTGGAAGGCAAGCTTGGCGATCCGAATATTATATTTCCTTCCTTGTAACCGACTCCATGTAAACCCTAGCCCTCTCCGGTGTCTATATAAACCGGAGAGGTTGGTCCTTAGAAGGCCGACCACAATTACATTCATACCATCATAGGCTAGCTCCTAGAGTTTAGCCTCTACGATCTCGTGGTAGATCTACTCTTGTACTACCCATATCATCAATATTGATCAAGCAAGAAGTAGGGTTTTACCTCCATCGAGAGGGCCCGAACCTGGGTAAACATCTGTGTCCCTTACTTCTTGTTACCATCAGCCTTGACGCACAGATCGGGACCCCCTACCCGAGATCCGCCAGTTTTGACACCGACATTGGTGCTTTCATTGAGAGTTCCTCTGTGACATTGCTGTCAGGCTCGATGGCTCCTTTGATCGTCATTGACGACGCTGCCCAAGGTGAGACTTTCCTCCCCGGATAGATCTTCGTGTTCGGCGGCTTCGCACTGCGGGCCAATTCGCTTGGCCACTTGGAGCAGATCGATAGCTATGCCCCTGGCCCTCAAATCGGGTTCGGAAACCTGAACCACACCGCGGATACCCAAGGAGACTTGATCTTCGGTGGATTCAGGCCAGCGCCAGAAAAGCCGAACAGTCACGATGAGCACGTCTTAGACCTGCTGTCAGACGTTGCTCGGGATATCATCTCGGCAGAAGCCCCGGACCTAAATCCGGGACAGGTTGCATTGCCTAAAGACGGAGGGCTGGACCCCGCCCCACAGGCCGTACCCTCATCGGCGATGGAGCCGAACACATGCTTCACTTTTGAGGAAACCGGTGACCCCGGGCCCCTGGACTCATGTCCGGTTGTAGGCTCCAGTTCGTGCGTCCCCGGGCCCGCCGATCTTGGTTGGGCTCCGGTGATGGAGTTCACTGCGGTGGACATCTTTCAGCACTCGCCCTTCGGCGACATACTAAACTCATTCAAAACTCTCTCTTTGACAAAGAATCTCGGGCCGAATTATGTCCGGCTCGAGTGGGAAGCAGGCGACGAAGACATTCGTTGCCCACCCACCACCCACTTCATAGCCACGGTTGATGATTTAACTGACATGCTGGACTTCGACTCCGAAGGCATCGACGGTATGGACGACGATGCAGGAGAAGACTCAGAATCTATGAGGTGCCGGATTCACGCCTCGCCACACGACATATACATGGTGGATATGCCCAAGGAAGGCGACGGTGATGATTCGGAAGATAACACCCCTGGGCAAAAACCAAAGCGACGGTGCAGACGCCGTTCCAAATCCGGCAACAATAACAATATCAGCAAGAGCGCCAGAAGAATGGATACTCCGGTCAACCCCGATGGCAATAACGACCAAACAGAACCAGCGATGGAGCAGGACGAACCTGGTCACGCCGAACATAGTCCGGGTCATACGCCCGAAGTAAACGATCCAGAGGGACGAGTTGACCAATCCGGCCCAGGACAAGAAGACAGT
The DNA here is from genome assembly GCF_002162155.2 of Triticum dicoccoides. NCBI lineage: Eukaryota > Viridiplantae > Streptophyta > Magnoliopsida > Poales > Poaceae > Triticum > Triticum dicoccoides. Next base: position 295,374,998 of record NC_041381.1, read on the forward strand.
CTGGACGATGACACATTCATCGTTCCGGAAGAACGCGTGGAACGAGAGAACCTCCATAGAAACCTTATGGCCACAGCAAGAAGTCTGAAGAAGCAGAAGCAACGGCTTAAAGCCGCACAGGAAACGCTCAATCGCAGATGGAATAAAGTGCTAGACACTGAAGAAAGATATGGCGACGATCGCCATACAAAGAGCTACCCAAAACACAAGCTACTGCTAGAATTCAACGACGAGGCCGTTCCACCGAAGAACAACATGAACAGGAGACCAGGAGTACCACCTCATAGCCACAATAAATCAGCTGCCGGAGATGCCCATGATCTACGTGAGCACCTGGAGAAGAAAGCTGGCGCAACTAGGTCCATCTACGTATCTAGAGGAGACACCTCGGCGAGGGACTATGGCTGTCAAAACAATTTTGACAACCAAACACCAGTTCGGAATAAACACCAAACACAACAACAGCCGACGGCATGCCACAGCGCGTCCAGATACAGAGGGGCTGCTCACCCCCTGTGTTTTACTGATGAAGTACTAGACAATGAATTCCCATAGGGCTTTAAACCTGTAAACATAGAGGCATACGACGGAACTACAGACCCAGGGGTCTGGATCGAGGACTTTATCCTCCACATACACATGGCTCGTGGAGATGACCTCCATGCCGTCAAATACCTTCCCCTCAAACTAAAGGGACCAGCCCGACACTGGTTGAAAAGCCTCCCCGAAAATTCAATCGGGAGCTGGGAAGAATTAGAGGACGCTTTCAGGGCCAATTTTCAAGGGGCTTATGTCCGACCTCCGGATGCTGACGATTTAAGTCACATAATCCAACAACCCGAAGAGTCTGCCGGCAAGCTTTGGAACAGATTCCTCACTAAGAAGAATCAAATCGTTGATTGTCCGGATGCTAAAGCCTTAGCGGCATTCAAGCACAGCATCCGGGACGAGTGGCTCGCCAGACACCTCGGCCAAGAAAAGCCAAGGACAATGGCAGCCCTAACAAGTCTTATGACCCGCTTTTGTGCGGGAGAAGATAGCTGGCTCGCCCGCAAAGGCACCAGCGACCCCAGCACATCCGAAGTAAGGGATGGCAACGGGAAGCCACGGCGTAATAAAAACAAACGCCAAACCAAGGAAGAGAGCCCGGACAACACAACGGTTAATGCCGGATTCCGAGGCTCTCGACCTAACCAGCAAAATAAGCAAACTAAAGGCAGTAAAGAGGGACCGTCCGGTCTGAACAGAGTTCTGGACAGACTATGCCAAATTCATGGCACCCCCGACAAACCTGCGAACCACACGGACAGAGAGTGCTGGGTCTTCAAGCAGGCTGACAAACTGAACGCAGAACACAAGGGAAGGGAAACACCAAGTGAAGACAAGGATGAACCTTGCCAACCAAACACTGGGGGACAGAAAACATTCCCGCTAGAGGTTAAAACAGTGAACATGATCCACGCGACTCGTACATCCTTGGGAAGGCATGAACGCGCCCATAAAGACGCGCGCAATATAGAGCCCATCGTACCCACACCTAACTGTTGGATGTCTTGTTCGATCACCTTCGATCACCTAGACGACCGAACTAGCATTCGGCGTGAAGGATCAAATGCCTTGGTGCTTGACCCAATAATTGATGGATACCATCTCACTCATGTCCTCATGGACGGCGGCAGCAGTCTCAATTTAATATATGAGGACACTGTCCGCAGGATGGGGATAGACTCATCCAGAATCAGCAAGATTCACACCACCTTTGAAGGGGTGATACCAGGCGTTGAAGCCCATAGCAAGGGCTCCGTCATACTCGAGGTAACATTCAACTCTCCAGGTAACTCCAGAAGCGAAGACCTAGTCTTCATCATTGCACCCTTCCAAAGCAGCTATCAAGCATTGCTTGGAAGAACGGCCTTCGCCCACTTCAATGCATTGCCGCATTATGGCTACCTTACACTCAAGATGCCCGGTCCACGCGGTGTCATCACCGTTAGCGGAACAACGGAGCGCCTTTCGCGCGTAGAGGAGTACGCGACGGCCCTAGCGGCTAGACTATAAGCGGCCTCTAAACAAAATTATACCAGGTCGTTAATACCACGGACACGGTTAGACGAGTCCGGCAACCCACATTAAACCAGGGCAATTGTATATGTAATCCTATAGCGGACATCAGGGGCTAATAATAAAGCCCCACACTCTCGGCTCAACCTTATTGGCAGGCCAGCATTTTGCATTTTCTACTATCCATCACAAACTTACGTTGCACTCTTCTATGAGATCCCCTTGTTCCACAGACAACGTTCGCGCGATACCCTTCCAGGATGCGGCACAACGGAGAAAAAGGCGCAGATGTGCAGCAGGACCCCGTCCAATAGGTTTCTTTTTAGATTAAGCCCTTGTGTAAACCTTTTCTATTGCCTCTTGTTGTTCCATCATCCCACGGGTTCCATACCCACAGAGGATACTGCCGTTTTTGGCATTACACCACGACAGATTAATGCACGCACCTGGACATACAGGGTTTATAATGAATGGGCATTCTTGAGCCCATCATCTGTTAGAAAGTCCGAATACCTTCGGGAGTGTTCGGCGTCACGAGTTTGGCCTTATATACATCAGCTCCGAATCATGTCTTTGGTCAAATGTTGGGATTTTCCGGCTCCTGGGTTTGCCGCCTTACGTTCCGTTATAATCGGCTAAGGTGGCCAAAGGAGAACCACTGCGATTGTGCCCTGGTTATTCCGAACGAGCACCTTAGTAGAGAAAGCCGAAAACTGACCGTCATGATACAGCGAGAGACTGATCAACCACTCGACGACTCACCGGAATCTCTAGGATTCCTCCGCCTTAACGAAGGGCCATTTCCCGGCCAGGTACATACACGCCCGTATTCGGATGCACGCGATGGTACCAGGGGCTACATAGTAGCCCCAATATTAGAATCCCGCGGCTAAGCAAAAGTGTTACAACTATATAGTCCGGTTGCCTAGTTCGACGTGCGATCACCTCCTTGCCGGACCAAGACGTTGGATAAAGCGTGATCAGGCACATTTTTTCGCGAACACCCCTGCATTGTA
>NC_041381.1:295378414-295397697 GCF_002162155.2 Triticum dicoccoides
TATATATAAACGGCAGCACAGGGGACACAATCATATTTTCAGACACAAATTATAAATATAACCATCTAATCAAAATGTTTTACAAATAATTTGAATCATCACTCGAAGAGGAGATCCTTCGGGCACTGCGCCTCTATCAGGAAGGCACCCTTCGTGACCTGCGCCAAGTAGTGCCCGGCCGGATATTGACCCCCTACTAGATCCTGAGATGCTATCATAGTGGCATCCATATCCGTCCAATACGCTTTAACGCGTGCAAGGGCCATCCGTGCACCCTCTATGCATGCTGACCTCCTCATGGCATCGATCCGGGGCACGGCCCCAAGGAACTGTTGCACTAAACCAAAGTAGCTGTTCGGCTTAGGCTCCTTCGGCCAAAGATGATCTATTACAGACCGCATCGCAAGCCCGGACAGCCTGTGAAGCTCCGCCACAGCAGCCATCTTATCGCTTAACGGCAGCGGGCGAGTGGGAGCATGGAACTGGGACAAAAAAAGCTTCTCCACCTCCTTTTTACCCTGATCTTTGAAGAACTCCATGGCATCAGCCGTACTCCTCGCCAGGTCCGCGTATGCGTCCGGCGAGCTCCAGCGTCCATCAAGGGGAGCGTACTTCGGATCGAAGAACTTCGTCCGCAGCAAATAGGAGCCTCCAGCCGCGATTTTTCTGGACTATTGAAGTTCCTCCTGCGCACCCCTGAGCTCGGTCCGTATTTCCTTGGTGGTATTCAGCGCCTTGCCCAGGTCAGCCGATTTATCTTCATGCTCCTTCTTCAGGAGCTCATACCGGTCAGTGGCATGTTTTAACTTGATAGCCATTTCGGCTATCTTTTCCTCGCTTCGGCGATGAGCAGCCTGTTCGGCTCTCAATTTCTCGGCCGCCTTTAGGGCAGCCACATTGCTCACCCGAGCTTGTTCCTTGGCTAGAGCAAGTTCAGCCATTAGGGCCTCCATGGCAGCAGCACCATCTGCAGTCCGAACAAATTATATTAATACATGCCACCTTAATTTTTTCTATGCAATAGGAGACAGGGCACATACCTTGTGAGGTATCCAGCCGCTCATTCATCAGAGTAATATCGGCATCAATCGACCCAATTTGCCTCGATAGTTCGGCAACTTCAACGGACGGGCCGGCGGCCGGACCCACAGGTACCTGCACACATTTACAACACTATCATTGGTTTATGATCCCCCGTTTGCCGCCTAGGGCGGGCAACCAGAGTCTCAGGGGCTACTATCTATATGGAGCACACCTAGCGCGTGCCTTACAACCAAAGAAATAGTGAGTTCTCCATTACATACCTCAAAGCTTCTGAGCAGGCTTGTGAATGCTTCATTCAAACCGCTTGTAGCGGATGAAATCTTCTTGAGCACCGCGCTCATTAATGAGCGGTGCTCCTCCAAGAGCGCAGCTCGCTCTAGTAATCCCGTCTGTACGTCCAGACTCAGGGCGGCTGACGCATTGGCTTCCGGCCTTGGCGGATCCGGGCTCCTTCGTGACGGCACCTCAGTGTCGCCCGCATCAAGAACCGGAGAGGCGGGTGGGGTCTCCGGAGGAAGGTCGCCCGAAGACGATCCCTATTGAGAAGAGCTGCCAGCCGGACTGCAAAAAGTTGAGTCCTGGTCATTGATCCAGGAGAAATACAATACCTTTAAGTTAATGATTGACTTACGACTCGTTGGAGGGTTCGCCCGTTGGAGGGCATGATGCGGTGAGGGTTCCTGTCGGGGTAATGACCCCTGGGGATCCCTTTTCCCCCAATTTGGGCATCTCTGCCTCCAAATCTTCGGAGGCGGCCCTCTTCTTCCCGCGTGGGGAGGCGGCCTCGACCTCTCCTCCCCGACTATCCCCGGTTCGGATGCGTAGTGTGTGGGGTTTGGATTTCTCGTCCTTCCCCTTGTCTTTCCCCGAGGGCATTCTGCTGAGTACCCGGTCGAGCATCTTGGCCACGGTAGGGGCGGACGAGCCTTCAGGAAGTGGTGCCGGACACCTGATTCTCTCTGCCTTGCTGAGCCATTCCTGGATGCGGATGATGTTCAGAATAAACAAGTATGACAAACACAAAACAGGGTGTCCGATATCAAGGCTACTTACTTGAGTATCTAGGCGATTGCAGCTTAAGCCCGCATCCTCGGTGGCATCCGGACACGTTACTTTCCGTCCGAAGAATAATTTGCACATCTCTTCGAGCTTTAAGCCGAAGAAGTGCTTCACAGTCCGCGGACCCTCCGGATTGAACTCCCACATCCGAAGAGGCCGGCGTTGGCACGGCAACATCCGTCGGATTAACATCACTTGCATTACTCTAACAAGGTTGATATCCCTCTCGAGAAGCTCCCGGATGCGGTTCTGCAGTATTGGTACATCACCTGCGGGCCCCCAATTACATCCTACGTCTGTCCAGGACACCAACTACGACAGAGGGCCCGAGCGGAACTCAGGGGCGGCTACCCAGTTTGTGCCCCTTGGGGCCGTAGCATAAAACCACCTCCGCTGCCATATGTCAGATACTTCTGGGAAAGAACCCTCCGGCCATGGGGCATCGGTGTTTCTGTTTATTACAGCACCTCCGCACTCCACATGTCGCCCCCTGATCATCTTCGGCTTCACATTGAAGGTCTTGAGCCATAAGCCGAAGTGCGGGGTGATGTGGAGAAAAGCCTCGCACACGATAATGAACGACGAGATATGGAGGATAGCATCCGGAGGCAGATCATGAAAATCCAGCTCATAATAGAACATGAGCCCCCTCACGAAAGGATGGAGGGTGAAACCCAAACCACGGAGGAAGTGTGGGACAAAAACAACACACTCATTGGGCTCCGGCGTGGGGATAACTTGCCCTAGAGCAGGAAGCCTGTGCCGGATATCTGCGGTTAGGTATCCGACCTCCCTAAGCTTCGCAATGTCCTTCTCCTCGATCGAGGAGGCGACCCACCAGCCTTAAGGATCAGATCCGGACATACTGGTGGATTCCGGAGGGGTGGAGCTTAGGTTTTGGGTGTTAGAACTCGAGGTGCGGGAAGGCGTGATGAAGGTGAAGAAAGAGGCGTAAGTCTCGACCCCTTTATAAAGAGGGTGAATATCAAGAGTCCCCGGTGTGACCGTTTGAGGCTTATCTAAAAACACACGGGGTAATACCAACGGCCGTCGTGGGGTCACGCACGCTCATATTGATGGCAAATCCCGTAATAAGAGGGACACGATCTCTGCCTCGACGGGACATGCCAATAAAACTACCTCGTAACGCGAGTTTGTGGGGTAGGAAACGTCGGTTCACATTGGACCGAGCCACGATACAAGGGCACAACGCACGAAGATTGCCAGCAAATCAGATCTATACCATACGAAGATCATCCTGTGGATCTGGACACGGTCTACGTGTTCGGTGATTACTTTGGAGTATTCGGTGGAGGAACCCGCCTTGCAATGCCGAAGACAATACTGCGCGCCGGACTCGTCGTCATTGAAGCCTGGTTTAGGGGCTACTGAGGGAGTCCTGGATTAGGGGGTATCCGGACAGCCGGACTGTGTACAACGTCCGGACTATTGAAACGTGAAGATACAAGACTGAAGACTTCAGCCCGTGTCCGGATGGGACTTTCCTTGGCGTGGAAGGCAAGCTTGGCGATCCGGATATTATATTTCCTTCCTTGTAACTGACTCCATGTAAACCCTAGCCCTCTCCGATGTCTATATAAACCGGAGAGGTTGGTCCTTAGAAGGCCGATCACAATTACATTCATACCATCATAGGCTAGCTCCTAGGGTTTAGCCTCTATGATCTTGTGGTAGATCTACTCTTGTACTACCCATATCATCAATATTAATCAAGCAGGAAGTAGGGTTTTACCTCCATCGAGAGGGCCCAAACCTAGGTAAACATCTGTGTCCCTTACTTCTTGTTACCATCAACCTTGACGCATAGATCGGGACCCCCTACCCGAGATCCGCCGGTTTTGACACCGATATCCACATCCACTAGTCCTTGCCATGCCAATCATTGATCTTCTCTGAAATCTATTATCAATGTGCATTAGATCAATGACTTATATGTTGTTATTAATTACCAAAACCACCTGAGGATTAGTTGCACTTTCAATCTCCCCCTTTTTGGTAATTGATGACAACATATAGATCAAATCTCTGACAAATGATATCATCAATGGAATACATTGTCGCTTTGAGAAGTATGTAACAAGCAAGAGCTCCCCCTAAATTTGTGCATTATTAAAGATTTGTGTTAGAATGCAAATGCACAATCGATTAGGATCATGGGTTACTCCTCCATGTCACATACATCTTGGTGGAGCGCTCAAAATGATATGATTGCAATATAATAAGCACTCATCACCAATCAAACAAGTGAATGATCATACAAAGAGCATATGAATAGATATACAAGCAAGCATAACATCAAAGTACGCTATGATCAAGCACACAATGTAACATAGTCTCATATATGCATCAACCAAAAGTATCTCAAAGTAGCACAAAATTAAGGAAAACCAAACGAGAAAAGCAACAACACACTCTCTCTCTCTCTCGAAGGCTAATGATCTATACCAATTCTTCCCCTTTGGCAACAAGTGCCAAAAAGTTCGAAGAAGTATAGAGCTAATTGTCGCTCTCGGCCAGATCTCCGGCAGCTCCTGGTGGTGACACTACAAAAAAAATACACTTCCTTAATGATACGTGTTTGTCACAGTAGGTCATGTTTTTTGTCATGCATGTACATCCATGACGATTTTATGACAGAATCAAGATAGTCATACCTGTGTTGTCGTAGAAGTGTTCCATGACATTACCAAAATTATCGTCACGAAAGTGTCCACTTCCATGACAATAAATCGCGCATCATGGAAGTGCTTTCGTCAAGGGTGATCGACACGTGGCATCCACCGTAATGGGTCGCCGTTAAGCTATCGGGTCCGGTTTTGGATCCGATAACCCGCTAACAGCCATGACCAATGGGGATTATCCACGTGTAAATTTCTCATTGGCCAGAGGAACCACGTGTCGGCTCATCGTTGGGACAGATGTCATCCCTATAATGGACGGAACATGCCTAGGATATGTCGCCACATGGCACGGCCCAACAGTGGCACATTTAAGTTAAAAAGGCCGACCCAGCTAAAGGCCCACCATATTTTTTCAAACACTAGCTATTTGCCCGTGCGTTGCAACGGGACTATACATATTCCAATAATATAACATCAATCGTGTATACCTATAGGATACTCATGCATAACAGACAACATTGTTCTCCCAAAAAAACAGACACCATTATTGACTATTGTTTCACCACTCAATCACACTCTTCTTCTTTCACCACTATTTCCACCTCTTTGTCTCCCTACTCCAAGTAGCCTCCCTAGTCCAATCTATACATATGGTTCTTAATAGCGCATCCGGGTCGCATCCTCAACCACTTCACCCCTCACCCACACACACTGGAATTTCAAGCACGCAACCATGTAGTTGGGGTATATTTCACAATGTGCTTGTCTTAGCAAGGCGTGGTTGGTGGAGGTTTTGATATTTCAAGATTTTCTATATTGCATCCTAATTGGTGATTAGAAAGAAGCCAAGGATCAATAGAGTTATATTATTCTAGAAGCAGAAACAGTAAAACAGAAAAAATATATTCTAGAGGTTAAAGATTTGTACAAGTTCAACGAAGACTAATGCATGCTACCACATCAAATTCCTTTAGCAAGATAATACTTTCCCAAAATACGGTTAACATCTAACTTTTCCAAAAGTTGTACGACGGCTCCATGAAAATAAAATGAGCAGCACTACATGGACGATAATATTGGACGATTGCGGACAACAATTAAATGCAGAACGGCCGCTGGATTCTCCCTGCTTTAGTTAGGATTAGATGATTTGCCCCATTTTTCTTTTATCTTTTGATCATTTGCCCTAATATGTATTCTAATTAATTCTTAATTATTTAATTCAAAGAATCAACGTGGAATGACCTTTGTGCCCCTATGGTAGTTTTGCAATTTCTATGCCTAATCTACCTGGTTCGACCCTTCGTAGTTCGTACTGAACCTGCTGCTCGTCCTGCTCGCTACTCTTAACACTGATGCAGCAAGAACACGAAGCAGCACTGCAACTCAGCGGCCCGGCGGCTACTGCTGCCGCTCGGAGGCTCGACAGTTCCCGCTGCTGCCCGACGGCTCGACTGTCCGACAGCTTCCTCTCCACCCCAGTGGCTCCCACTTCTGCTCGGCGGTCTGGCGGCTCCCGGTGTTGCTCAATGGCCGGCGGCTCCCGGTGCTGCTCGACGGCCCAGTGCCTCCCTCTGCACTCGGGGGGCTCATGTTGCTGCTTGGTTGACGGCCGCTCCCTCTACTGCTCGTGCTCGGTGACACGGCACCCACCCGGCGACCAAGTGCCCTGTATTTCCTTGCTCCTCTCGATTCCTCTGCAAGGCAGCATGCGGATTACAACAGGGGAGAGATTTAGTGTTTGACCAGTGCATTTTGAGCATTTTCCTATGATCCCTTACTTTGAACTTGTGCATAGAATTTTGAGAGATCCCATTAGCCCATGTAAGCATAGGTTCTGCATCAGTTACTAATGTTTCTGTCTTGAACAGGAATACATGGACAATCAGTTAAACGATTTTTTTGCCTGTTAGATAGGAGTCATATCTCATTCAATAGATGACTCTGTGTTCACATCTTAGAATTAATGCAAATTTTCACACAAAATAAATGATTCAGAGTTCACATCTCACAATTTATCACAAGTTGCCACACAAAACAAATAAATGATTCAGAGTTCACATCTCATAATTTAAAATAAGTCATCACATCATTGAAATCAACCTATCATCTTAATGCAATAAAATTTCAGTGTTTTTTCTTCCTCAGGGTCAATTTCTTCCTGGATGCTATAGAGCTTGAAGGCATGTCAAAAAGAGTTGCTGGAGAAGCACATTCTTTTTGTTCAATGTGTTGGTCAATCACAGGATGAGACTTTCACGCTTTGTGGAGAAACTTGTCAAAGAGACCCAGGACAACATATTAGTCACATCCATCTGGAGCGGCAGCAGCCGTTGTAGGCTTTTGTCCTTGCCACCATTGTCACCGTGGAACATCGCGACTCCTGCGAAGTTGCCGGAGTCGCCCCGCCTTGCCCCGCCATGATTGCTGGAGTGGTTGTGCCCAGATGTGACTACTTGTGGCTGCCAGTTTGCTTCTCGCCCTGGTCCATAGTGGTGATGGTGGCTCCAGCGATCTTGTGCTCATGAGGACGGTGCAAAGCTGATGGCTTGTTGCCTTTTTACCATAGAAGATAGAGTTTATGGCATTATACATAAGAGATTCAGTGAGTTTATGGCAGAGATTGATTGATCATTTGGTTTTCGTGTGTTTATAACCTTACCATATGTGAGTTGATTTATTACCATAATTGCCATATTTGAGATTTTTGTGCGTTTATGGCCTTACCATATGTGAATTGATTTATTACCATAATTGCCATATTTGAGATTTTCATGAATTTATGCCTTACCATACATGAATTGATTGATTACCATATTTGAGATATGCTGGGTTTTCACGCGAGACAAAAAAACTCAGTAACAGAGAAAAACCGGTTGAAGGGGAAGAAAAATCGATGGAAGCGGGAGAAAAATCGGTGGGAGCGGGGGCTCTCGTAAGTTGAGGGTGGACGAAAGGTGGGACGACGTAAGAGGGGAGAGGGAACATTACATTTCTTTTAGATAGTAGAGACTAGTGGGCTGGCCCGTTAACAACCTGCCATATTTTGGGTCAAATTGAGGCCAATATCAGACCAAGCCCGTTCACAGGCTGTCGTGTTGGGCCAAATTACGGCCCATATCGGATCAGGCTCGTTAATAGGCCTATGTTCTTTTGGGCCCATTCTAAGCCAGGTTTGTATTTTAGCCTGTTAAATGCCGTTTACCAGTTCGGCCCGATAATAGTTTCAACCTGTTAGCGGCCCGTGGTGCAACTGGGACGTTGTCGGCCCGGTTTAACTTTAGGCCATTTAAGAAACTGGGCTATATCTTGTCCGAAGTACCCTTAGGTCTCTTAATGGCCCGTAGTCTTTGTGGATAAATTTCAGCCCAACTGGCCAATCGGCCTGTTAATGGCCCGTGTAACAGTTGGGCCTAATTACAGCCCGCGTTGAATCCGGCCTGCTTACAGCCCATCTGATAATGGCCTGTGACACTGTTGGGCCTATGGCCCGCGTTGATACCGGCCTGCTTAAAGCCCATAATTTTATTGGTCCAAACAGGCCCTGAGATATATTTTGGCCTGTTAACGACTCGTCCTATTTGGGCCAAACATGGGCCTGAGGCAGTTTTGACCTGTATTGGCCCGTGAAAGTTTTGGCTCAAGACTAGCCCAACCTAGTTTTTAGCCTATTAAAAGCCCATGGTATTCTCTGGCCCAGCTGGCAAGAACTTTACTCGGCCTGTTAAAGGCGGAAAACTACTATACGATTAGACCTGCTAATGGCCCAAGATGATTATAGGCCCACGTTTTGGCCCATATGAGTAACGTGCCAGCCTGAAGACCAACAACATTGAGATCCATTGAACCTTCCGGCCTAAATTACAGCATACCTACCAAGAATAAACCTAGACTATACAATAAAGAAATTGCGGCATAATAAAGCGCAACATGACTGCGGATTACATACACCGGGTATCAAAGATCGCCACCAGTGCATACAAACGAGCCGACAAAAGAATATACAAAACTAAGAGCACTTCATAAGGCATTAGGCTTGGACGGGACAGCCACCACAAGCAGCCGAGCAAGCTGATGAGAACTCAGTTGTGTCAATGATAGATGTTGCATCCCTAGCTTTATAGCACCAAAGCTCGCAAGGTAGTCCTCTGAGATCTTCATTGCATCTTTGACATCAATTCGGAGCTTAGCTGAAGCAAGCCTTTCCGCTTTAAGTTGAGACTAAAGAAGTCGAACTGATTGAGGCAGCGACTGCACAGAGGTTGTCTCACAGCTTCTGGAGAGTAGCTTCAACTCACTATCTTCATCAAGACAGGACCTTGGGGTCATCTCGCTCTCTTCAAGATGGTTTGGCTCACCATCTTCCCTAAAGTTCTGCCTGGCATAAGAGATATGACTCTGAAAGAGAAACAAAGAGACACGTAATATGTTTCACAATTATATAAGCCAATAAATGGATCTGTTCTGCATAAGGAACACGTTTTTACAACTACAATTTAAAACTGGTAGTTGTTGCAAACATCCAATCAGATGTAAACAGCAAAGTAAACAACAGTGGAGGAAATGATGCCTATCCAAATCTATACTAGAACAAAGTTTTAAGGCTTGAGAAGGATGAACCTACATTACATGTTAACACGGGTTGGACAAAGCCCTTCTCCATGTTGATGGAAGGATAATTCAATAAATCCCCAAAGAAACTTCTTTATAAGCGTTGCCATTATTCTACATTTTGCAAAGAGTAAATATAGATCACATAATATTGGAAGAAATAGAGGATAATGAAGCTCAGGTGCAGACTGATGATACATAATCAAATAACAATTAATTAAGTACATCATTACAAGGCAAAAGGTACTGACAAGAGGAATGCAGACATCAACTTGTGAAGTGGCATTGGCTTTATTCAACATTTTGGTAAGAGTAAATGTAGATATGATAATTTGGAGGAAGTGGAGGGCAGGGCAGATAAGATGTAGAGTAATGCTAGACAATCAACTATCTCGCGATGCAAGTACAGTAATACCACCATCGTCTGTTATTACTTGTCGCTCAAATGGATGTATCTAGCACTATTAAGTTCTAAATACATCCAATTGATCAACAATTAATTTGATACAGAGGGAGTACATGACAACATGTACTTACGTGACCAATCCAAAACTTCATAACCATTGTGTCAATTCTACATTTATCTAAGAGTAAATATAGATCTTATAATTTCGAGCAAAGGGAGGATAAAGAAGCAAACATTTACAGTGATGCTACATAATCAAACAGCAATGAGTGTAAGTATGCTGACAAAGGGCAAGAGGTACTGACAAGAGCAATGCAGAGCCCAGTATTGTTGTGAGATCCTATGATCCTTTGAGCAAGGAGATTCATCTGAAATTAGTTTTCATACAAGAGAGAAGGTAAGGCACATGCAGAAATTTAGGAGTTCAAATTTTGAATTGATATCATAGACAGTACCTGACGCTGGGCTCTCAACTGTTCTAAGAGGGGTTTGGCAACTGGAGTAGGGGTAAAGTGTGGTACAGTTGGGCCTGTGTTTTCTGTGGCTATTGATCTATCTTATTTAACATGTATCACTACCTTTTCCAAATACCTAGTTTGTAGTCCTTGAGGATCTACACTCACCCTCTTCCTTTTGGACATCTATTACAGAATAACAACATTTGACTGGAAAAACGTAGTATGATGACACATGGAATAGGTACAGAAAATTGATAGGTATGGCATATACTCATATATGATGCTTAAACTAAGCAGATGGTGGTGTAACAAAGTAGAAGTAATGCAAGAGGTCATATGCAAAATATGTGCGACCAATACAACCTTGCCAAGTTAGAGCAAGCACCTTGATGGATGAATAAGATAGGCCATCCTCCACCATGCCAAGTTTGTTAGCCAGTGGATTGTTCTGCAATATTCCTCTCATGCGCCCATTCTCATATTCATTTTGATCATGTTCCACACCTGACATGCATGAAAACATAAAAACAAGTGAGATTATCTTTGTAATGCAGAAGTGATTCTAATCCAATACTGCCTCCCTGTAAACCCCTTTGTGCTATCTCTGCAATTCTACTGAGAGATGTCATGCATGCTGTAATTTGGGGTGTGCATTAATATAATGTGGCCTACTACTCAAAATATGAGAGCTCTAGAAATGATGATACTTCACAGATGACAGCTTCAACATATAGTTAAGAAGAACAAGTCGACCTGGCCTGACAGGTTCAAAATATACTAAGGGAGAACAACTCGACCTGACCATTCGACCGCAAATGTCTCTGCTACTCTTCCCAACAAGGAACATACTTATTAAAGAAGAGAAGAGGATCATGTTAAAGAAGAGCAGAAGAGCAAGCAGATTGAAGATATTACAAGGTTTTCTATACAATGTCTGTTGTCCACCCATGATGAACCAGAGCGCATAGAGAAATACTACTCCTTCCAGTCTCTCCATATGTGACTCACATGCATTTCAAAACTGAAGTAGGAACATTTAGCTAACCAATTGAACATGTCTCGGTTTTACTAATATGAGCATAATATCATATCCAAATTTGTGCAACTAAGCTTGTTTAGCTCGATGGGTGGATCAGTGCTATTACGACACAAACCATGTAGGCTGATTGTGGTCACCATAAAATGGGGAAACCGTAAGCATGATGAGTATAGTGTTGACCGTGGCAGTGGGATGGCAGATCTGATGCTGCAAACCGCGCAAAGGGTAGTTAGCAACTGATGTTTGCTTTGAAATAACAACTAAGATTTGGTATGGACAAGAAAGTACAGTCAACAAGTGACAAAGAAATGCAATTTTGCTGTCTCTCTATATGTCGCAACATGCATTTGGAAACTCAAGTGGGACCTTTAGCTAACCAATTAAATGTGTGTGTTAACTAATATCAGTATCATATCACAATCATATCTGAACAACTAAGCTTTGGAATTATGAGTGTTGTGTTGTTTAGCTTGAAGGGTGGAGTACTGCTAGTATGACAGAAACCACCTAAGCAGATCATACTAGAGTAGATAAAAGGGGAAAACCCTAAGCATCAGGAGTAAAATCAGGAAAGTGGAACTAGCTGGACCATATGGGCTTGTATTGCCGGTACGACAAGAAAGAGCTACATAAGAACAAAACAAATCCATGGCCCGCCCAACCCTAGTCCAGTATACAAAGGAGTGAAGGTAAATTTGTAAAAAACATTGGGATCCCCTGTAGTCTAAGCCATCTGGGCCGCCCAATATTTAACCTGTAGCTCCGCCGGTGTGTGGCACACATGCTTTTCAAAACGAATATATGAACATTAGGTGACCAATTAAACGTTCTCTGTTTTAGTAATATATGAGCTTCATATCAGATTCGTATATCAACAACTAAGCTTTGGAATTATGAGTGGCATGTTGTTTCGCTTGATGGGTTGAGGTCTTGAGGAGCAGTGCTAGCACGACCTTAAGCACCTACGATGATGGTTGTGAATATAAAGGGGGAAACCATAAGCTTTACGAGTATAGTGACCGTTCCATGGCGGATCTGAAGGTGCAAACCGGACAAAGGCTACTTCGCAACCAATGTTTGCTTTCAACTAGCCACTATGATTTGGTAGGGACAAGTACAGTAAACAAGTTAGATCTATTTTCCGGGTGAGATCAATAACTTAAGCAGATATGAAAGAGTACTACCTCTCTTGCGACGCCGTGTATGCCCCTGCTGATACGTTGAGGATGTTGCGGGTGTGATGGCAGTTGGTGGCACGGAAGAATACTTTATACGACAGACGGCTGGGTCGGGGGATAAGTCCTATTGCCGTGGACAAGGTGGTCGTAGGAGCGGCAATGGCAAGGTGGACGACATCACCGATGAAGCGAGAGGACGCGATGAAAGGATCCTGGTCCGGCGCCATGGATGATAGAAGTCCATCTCTTGTAGTGGACGACGGGGTAGGGGTAGCGGCTCCGGCAAGGTAGAGGATGGGGTGCCGGATGGAGGAGGCTGGCCGCGGTGGGGAGGTTGTTGTGGCGCCGATGGTGTATGAATGGGGAAATGGAGGGGGAGGGTGATCTCAAACTTTGGACGTGCTTGTCTGAAATGTGGGAAAGTTACGAACTTATCCCCCATTTAAAATTTTGGACATCACGTCGGTTGGGGATAGGACGGTAATCACGCATCTCCCAAATATTTGCCGGTAGCGATTTTGGGCGAGGAGAGGGTGTTTTGCCGCCCACGGTTGGCGTCCACGGTGTATGAACGGGGCTGACAGGTAGGTTGGTTGTGTCATGTTTGAGGGAAGTTACACATCTGCCCTATTTAAAATATTTGCCTACATCGATTTCAGACAAGGAGAGTTTGTTTTGCCGCCCACCGTGTATGAATGGAGAAATGGAGGGAGAGACACATGTCTTTCGGACGATCTTGAATCAAATGTGTTTTGCCACCCACGTTTGGCGCCCACCGTGTCTGAATGGGATCAGAGGTGGTTGTGTCTTGTCTGATTGAAGTTACTAGTCTACCCCTATCGACAGCAGTGTAAATCTGGTCGATTAGGATGTCAAGTGTCAGGGGTGGGCAGTAATTTCCATCTCACAAACACTTGCTTCGGGCAGCCCACAAATGATAGTGGGTGTTTAGCCGCTTCGTTCAAAACATGAGAGAATTAGCATTCACGTTTACCCTGGGCCCTCGCAACTAAATTCAAATCCAATTTGTATTCGATTACGAATATCCATAGATAATTCTATGTTTTGTTATTTATTTCTTCAAAACAACGACAAAGATTTATTCCACCTTTATATATGATTTTGATTTAGAAATGTCGTGATCTTCGAATTCAGTAGGTTGGATACACTTCGAGTCAAACAATTATTTCATCCAATACAAGATGCTCACACGAAAGGCAGTTCACCTTATGTCAATCATACAAGTACTGAGGATTACCTCTCCTAAAAAATTCGGATCATTACAACACATGGACAACATAGGGGTTCTTACAACATAATCTATTCAGAGACATGACACAACATGCAAGTACAATAATGTAATGACAATTTCAACTGATATCTAAAGAAGAACTGGGATTACCCTAGGCTTCAGATAGCAGAAATAGTAGAACCTCCTCTGTCTTCAAATGCAACATTCTTATGTCCTCCAATTCTTGGGTTGCTTGCATAATGCATGCAGCTAAATGCATAATTTCCACCCTCAAGATCAAGATTACCTCATTCATGGCAGCCACACCATCTCTTTCTGTCTCTAGTAGAGCCTCAAGAACTATAATATATGTGCTCAGACTGCTCTCCGGCGGTGTTGCCTTTGAACCGCTACCATCTGGTAACATGGATGGCGCACTGCTTCCACAAATAGATTCTGAGGTTGTACATTGTGTCCTAGTGTGAACGGCATCCTGAAAGGTTTCCGCTCGACATAAGTAAGAGATAGTTATCGCATGATCCAGGCAGTAAGCTTACATGGTAAACGGCATACGAATTATTGCTGAGCTTGGCAAGCTATATTTAAATAGTTCGAAGCAGCATCAGCCGAAATGAAATTAAAATGGTGAGATGAAACTAGGGATGTAAGTGGCAAATAAACGACATCCGCCAGTCCCATCTAGTTAGTTTTTGCTAGCTCCCTAGTTCATTTTCCTCAAAAAACAAAATCTCTTTTGATCTATCATACTACTAGTGGACTTTAATCGGGATTAAACGAGACCCCGTTGACATCCCTAGTTGAAAGGGAGTGTACCACCGCTATGTTTAAGTTGCCAAGGCATCTAAGCAGTTGAAATAATCTGAGAAGTCACTTAATAGTGTGGCCTCATATAAACTACGAAAACAGTCTTGTGATGAAGTTCATAGGAAAAGTTAAGGACTCAAATGAACTAGGCATGCATTTCTTGACGATAGTACAGCAGGCACTGCTGACATATTGGCTAACTCAGGTATAGCCTAACAAGTAACAAACAAGCATTCGAATCAAGCAATACAGCAAAGCAGACAACTGAACTATTTCTAATTTTGTAGGATTACAGGTTGAGGGCACAAGCCAAGAAAGCAGCCCACTGATACGTCTCTAGTGTATCTTAAATCTTTGATTGTTCCATGCTATTATATTATGTGTTTTGGATGTTTGATAGGCATTAATATGCTATTTTATATTATTTTTGGGACTAACCTATTAACCGAGAGCCTAGTGCCAGTTTCTGGTTTTTGTGTGCCTATTTTAGAGTTTCGCAGAAAAGGGATACCAAACGGATTCCAAACGGAATGAAACTTTCGTGATGATCATTCTTGGACCAGAAGGAAACCAGAAGACTTGGAGATGAAGTTGAAGACGCATCAAGGCGGCCACAAGGCAGGAGGGCGTGCCCAGGGGGTAGGGCGCACCCCCTACCTCATGGGCCCCTCATGGGTCTCCTGACCTAGCTCCCTTGCCTATACATACTCTTATACCCTGAAAACATCCAGGGGAGCCACAAAACCACTTTTCCACCGCCACAGCCTTATGTACCCGTGAGATCCTCTAGGGGCCTTTTCCGGTGTCCTGCCGGAGGGGGATTCGATCATGGAGGGCTTCTTCATCAACACCATTGCCTCTCCGATGATGCGTGAGTAGTTTACCACAGACCTACGGGTCCATAGCTAGTAGTTAGATGGCTTATTCTCTCTCTTTGATTCTCAATACCATGTTCTCCTCAATGTTCTTGGAGATCTATTCAATGTAATATTCTTTTGCAGTGCGTTTGCCGAGATCCGATGAATTGTGGATTTATGATCACATTATCTATGAATATTATTTGGTTCTTCTCTGAATTCTTATATGCATGATTTGATATCTTTGCAAGTCTCTTCGAATTATCAGTTTAGTTTGGCCTACTAGATTGATCTTTCTTGCAATGGGAGAAGTGATTAGATTTGGGTTCAATCTCGCGGTGTCCTTTCCCAGTGATAGTAGGGGCAACAAGGCACGTATTGTATTGTTGCCATCAAGGATAAAAAGATGGGGTTTTCATCATATTGCTTGAGTTAATTCCTCTACATCATGTCATCTTACTTAATGCATTACTCTGTTCTTTATGAACTTAATACTCTAGATGCAGGCAGGAGTCGGTCGATGTGTGGAGTAATAGTAGTAGATGCAGAATCATTTTTGTCTACTTGACGCGGATGTGATGCCTATGTTCATGATCATTGCCTTAGATGTCGTCATAACTTTGCGCTTTTCTATCAATTGCTCGGCAGTAATTTGTTCACCCGCCGTAATATTTGCTATCTTGAGAGAAGCCACTAGTGAAACCTATGGCCCCCGGGTCTCTTTTCCATTATATTGCAATCTCTTTTACATCTTACTAGTTCCCGATCTACTATTTTGCAATCTTTTACTTTCTGATCTATAAACCAAAAATACCAAAAATATTTACTTTGCCGTTTGTCTATCTCTATCAGATCTCACTTTTGCAAGTGACCGTGAAGGGATTGACAACCCCTTTATCACGTTGGGTGCAAGTTGTTGATTGTTTGTGCAGGTATTCAGTGACTTGTGCATTGTCTCCTACTGGATTGATACCTTGGTTCTCAAACTGAGGGAAATACTTACACTACTTCGCTGCATCACCCTTTCCTCTTCAAGGGAAAAACGAATGCAAGCTCAAGAGGTAGCACCCACACGCATTACATTTCACATGTACTAAAACACACTGGCTTACCATATGTTGATGTGAAGCCTCGCTGCTGTTGCAATGTTCTTTGAAGATATCGTCAGCATCCCGTGGTTGCAAATCTAGTTGTTGTAGTTTATTCTGCACCCTCTATTTAGGTAAAATTAATTTTAATCGCATGCAATGGTTCATCTAAACTAATGAAAGAAGGGTGTGTACTTACATGACAATATATGTGCTTCACTCTATTTTTATGCTTGTTCGAGGTGCCAGCCCCAAAAGAACAAATATTTTGCTTCATGGGTTGGCAGCTCCATAATTAATAGAAGCATCAAATAAGTCATGCAACTTGGGAAGACCAAGAACACATAAAAAAGTAATGAACAGAGGCTCAGAGCAGTGATGTACTAGCTAGCATCAGAAAATGTAGGGTAAAACAATCAAAAAGCAGCGGAACCACATGCTAGTTTGCTGATGTGTAATTAAGCATAGAGAACATGAAGCAGTCTGATGGAACCAACATGTGGCATCAGAACAACACCATTATCATAAATATAGCATGCAAGAAGTAAAATAGTAGGCAGTGATATCTAGGAAGTACAGTAATACTTAGGAAAAACTAAAGCATTGTAACTATATGTGTACTGGTTTGTAATTTAGCACATGTAACATGTTCACTGCCAGAAGTATGGCCCTACAGGTGCAAGCAGAATAACGTGTCTCATGAAAAATTGAATGATGCCCTGAAGAAATTCAAAGGTGCGGTGCTTATGCTAAGAAAGTGAACGTAGGCGCCGGTCGTTGGATAATAGTACCTGATTCTCGACGGCGTATGGGTATCATTGTCATACTAGATAGCTAAGGACCGTCGATGGTGCTCGTGTTGCGGTTGATTTTGGGCCGGCTATCGCCGTTGCCGAAGCGGCTCCGGTGCTTCGGTTGCAATGCCTGTCGACATACAAGAAAGCTCATATGTGGTAAGTGAACAGTTCCACGATAAATAAGAGAAAAGCCAAATGAGTACAAATCGAAATAACCTAATGAGGTTGCGGCGTCAGTAAAGCAGGGCCGGTGGAGTTGAATATGGCATCCATGGAGCGGGTCCGGTGTGGTGGACGAAGGCGCCGGCGGGTGCGGTGTACAGTGCGTTTGATGAGGTGGATCTGTTGTGGCGGATGAGGGCTTGTATGAAGGGCCAGTGATGGGGCGGATGAGGGAGTCAGTGAAGGGCCTACACTATGGTGGATGAGGGCGCCAGTTAAGCAGATCGGATGTGGTGGACTATGATGGTGGTCAAGGTGATCCGGAGCGGTGGACAAGCCAGTCGCTGAAGCGGCTCTGGTGAAGTGGTGAGTTGGCAGTTAGGGGTTCCAAGGTGTGGAAGGTAGATCCGGCGGGGTGTGAGGTCCACCGCTGCGGTGGAGGACTAGATTCGGCGGCTTGCCGTGGTTGGGGGGTGGGGGTGGGGTCGGAGACGGGAAGGGGAGGGGCTCTGTGGAAGAACGTTGGGGGCAAAGAGGGGAAAACAATGGAGTTACCAAAGTAGCCTTTTTCCATTCATGTGGCAGGGGTAAAACAGGAATATCGCAGGGCTAAACTTTCAGGCGCGAGATATTTAGATGTGAGCATGAAGTTCGAAAGCTTTTCATGCCTGAAATTAAGTGTTCTCTTCTTGTACGGCCGACTATGATATCATGGCCGAGAATTTATTTGTTTTGCATGCAAAAAAAGTGCAAGTTTTGAAAATCAATGTCTCCAACTTGAAACTTAGATTGTCCATTCAATTCAAATATGGATCATTGAGCTAGTACAAGCAAATACCATCATACGGTCCAATTCAAATGAAATTCCAAATGCATTTATCCTAAATATGATGACAAAAGCAAAAATGTGTATGTGTATGAACAAAGTGGATGATTATAAAGTTTGAACATGCCCGTATGTGTATATCTCTAGGTTTGATATATGAAGTTGAAATCATGAAATCCCGGCTTAAAAAATGTACCTCCTTAAAATGAATTACAAAAGCTAATGATGGAGCCGAATTCCAAAATTCCAATCTTAGGTTTGCAATTCTGGTACTTCAAGGTATATGACGCATGTTCGAAAGTATCGTTATCTCATAGTCCAAACTATAAAACAAATTGATCGACCATGAGTGCACACACTATTGACCATATATATCTCGATTATGATAAAGTCCCTCAAATATAGACACTTCACTCTTTATCTGAAGCCACCCCCCCCACACAAGTCGTAATCTCCCCCACACACAAACACACGAGCACATTGACCCCCCCCTTCTAAAGTACGAACCCCAATATAGGTCTCTATAACTTTCTCTCTCGGGCATGCACACATCTCTTCCCCCACTCTCTAGGTCTCCTGGCATCTCTCTTTCCCAAGCACACGCACTACGTAGAGTGTATCTTTCCCATACACACAAAACGTCGCCCCAAATGTCTATCTCCCTAGTTATCTGGTTCTCACACACTCACTTCACATACAACCCCCACTGCAAACAAGCGCACTTTGTCTCCTTGTGCAGTACTCTCCTCTTTCTACCTCTCCCACATGCGGACCCGCCCCAGCTCCTTCCCTGTATACATATATGCCGTGACTCTTTCCATAGCTCCCTAATGTATCATCGTTCTCAATCTCGCACGTTGTTCTCTTCACCATCTATTCTAGATCTCTCATGAAGTCCCTATGACACACAAGATGACTCGCTTCCCTTGCGTCTCCATACATAGGCCACTTTCGAACAACATCAACATTGTCTCCCTATCTATACGCCACTTATGCACACAAACGACCCCTCTCCCCCCTCCCCCCATCTCTCTCTCTCTCTCTCTCTCTCTCTCTCTCT
>NC_041381.1:295397899-295451209 GCF_002162155.2 Triticum dicoccoides
CAAATAGTCCGCTCCCCGCCCGCACCCATGCTATCCTGCTACTACACATGCCTTTGTCTCTCTTTGACACACATGTCACACAATTCCCCCTTCCCTATACTAGGTTTACATCATTAGTGGTCTCTCTACTCCACACACACACACTCCCTCTCACACACAAACACACGCACAAACACACACAGACACGCACAAACACCCATCTACCGTGATCCCTATTTTAAGACACACACCCTTGCATATTCTCTCCAGCTCTAGGTATGTATATATCCCCACCTCTCTCTAGCTCAGAAGCACACAAAAATTCTCCATCTCTCCAACTCACACATCTCTCCCCATGTCCGCATGTGTATCTCACACACTCACTCTCTGATTATGTCTATGTGTCTCCACATTACACAACACAAAGCCCCATGTACATGTCTCTCTCTATCCTCCACACACAGAGACACAAAGAATCTCTTATCATTGCCTCAGTCTCTACACATATCACACACACACACACCGTCTCTCTCTCTCCCTCTCTCTCTATCTCTCGCACACACGCTCAACAAAGGTTTTCCGTGAATAAGTTACCATCTATTCATCAACAGTCGTGGCAGTACGGCAAACACGAGACATGAAAAAGAATAAATCTACACGTGCATAGACCACCTAGTATGACTACTAGGACTAGAGCAAGCCGAAAGCGCGCCACCGTCACCCCCTCCTTATCGGCGACGGGAAAACCTTTGTTTTACCCAGTCGAGAAGTCATTATGCTAAGGCCCCACATGCTGACCCATTGAATAGAATGTAGATTCAAGTTTACGGAAAAAGTATCGATAGTACGTTTGTATCTCCATACTTATATTTCTTCTCTTATAAAAAACCGAGTTGGTGATGATGGTACGTGTGCCATCTTACAATATAGACCGCCTCATCTATATCTGACGGATAGAAATTAAACTAAAAGATACCCGCACCTCTCTCCACATTTGCAGACAAGGCCTTCCCTCCTTCATCCTTATCTCCAACAACCTCATTGTTGAGCAATTAAAAAAAGAAGCCTCTAGAACAAATTGGCATGGTGGTCGCTGTCCGCGTCGTCCATCCCCATGCCTCCGCTCAGTCCGACCACCAATCACCACCACGCCCCACTCCTCTTCACCTTATCTCCTCTTTCACAAGATATCATTAGTTTTTACACATGGGGTTACTCCCACATGGGTCAATCACAACAGGTGTTTTATAAAAAAAATGCATCTTGATGTTGCGTGCAATGCATGGACATCTTGCTAGTACTCCTACAAAATACTTAGTTGGTGATGATGGTGTGTCTATCATCCGTCATTTCTGACCATTAGATCTACATCTAACGACTGTGAGGTAAGTTGTTGCCTTTTCTTACCAACATCCCACTTCTCTACCAATTCAGAGAAAAACCCATAATTAGTATCTTAAAACCGACCACATCCCCTCCCTCACCTCACCAAAACAGCCCAAGGAATATATTTTGATTGAAACATAATATATCTCTAGTGATATATGTATATCAAAATTAGAGTGTTTTATATCAAGTTTGCAAATAAGTATTATTCTAATTATGATCTGTTGCAACGCACATGAACATTGTTAGTATTTCCAACCATGCAAAAATGCTAGTATTTCCATAGTTTCGAGTTTTCCATCAAGATTAGTCACTCATGGTTGATATTTAGTTTCAATCACATACACATAGGCACTATGTAACTAGCCTTGCTTATCGGCTTCCAAAGCTTAACTTTCGCTCCTACTTACAGTATGTAGAGTATTTAACAAAAAACTACCACTTTCAACCAGCCCTAGGAACAAATATTGTACAAAAAATAGCAAAAACATACCCAAAATTTCTTAATCTGTGCCAAAAACTACTACCTAGTGTCGATTAGGCTCGTTTAAACCCATTTATGATAGGGTTGGCCCACACGTCCGTGCTGACAAGGCAGCTTAAACCAACACATTTTGTTTGACCGTTGACACGAGGGACCCACATCTGACCTTCTATCATGTTATTCCCCCTCAAATCATTATTTTTCTTGAACATTACTTCAAACAGTACCGACGCGTGTTCGTCGGTGGCGTCGATGATGAGCGAGTTGGCCGCCACTCCGCCTGACGGGCCGGACGCTGCGCTGGCCCCCGCACGGGTTGGTTGGCTGGCTCGAGCATGACTCACGCGCGAGCAAGCCGCCGCGCTGGCCTTCGCTCGAGCCAGATGGCTGGCCTTAGCGCGGCGCGCGCGAGCAAGCTGTTGCACCGCCGTGCCATTCTAGCTAGCAAACCTTGCACACAAGCAGCTGGATGGAGCTATCTTGGCCAGCTAGCGGTCGCGAGCGCCGGACGGAGCTGGCATCTAGGCTGCCGCAAGATGGGCTCTGCACCGCCGGTGGTTTTGACCTGCCTTCTGCCGGCGGCGGTAGCTGCATCCCATGGCCGAGGATGACTAGGTGGACAGGCTGGAGGTAGGAGGTCACTCGGGGATATTTGTCCAGACTGACATGTAGGTCCCACAAGTCATAATGCCTAACTTGCCGGTCGAATAGAAGGCGTTGACTTAATGGGCGACATGGGTTGAAACGTGCCTATAACGACACTTTGTAGAGTAGTTGTTTCTTGGTAGGGCTGGTTGGTAAGGGCATGTACAATGGTTGATAAGGTAGTCTTATCTTAAGTCTGCCACGTATTCAAGTGGTAGTAGTTTCTTGGCATTATTAGTGGTTTCTTGGCATTATTAGTGGTTTCTTTTAAGGAACAATGTACTACTAGCAACAAAAGGCGATTCTAGGTTGCGTTGTACTCCAACCAGTACTACTAGTGGTCGCGGGAGTGTATACCTCGTTTTGTGGGTTCGATCCCGACCGAACGCACGATAGCCTTTTTTCTAAATATTAACTTCGTTGCGAGCCAATATTGTATGTGGGTAGTTTGATTTTTGAAGTCGAACGGACGTGCGGCACCACAATCTGGGTGCACTGGATAGCCTATCCATGTGCACGTTTTTTCCTTCCCATCATCTCGTGGCTCGCGTGCTTGCCCTAGCCGCACCTCGCTTGCAGCTTCCTCATCAGCTAGTAGCATATTTAAACTAGCGCCTCCCAATTATGCCCAAGGAGACGGAAAACCCTGGCGTGACATTGGGAACTGTGCAATATGGCTCTGTACGTAAAGTGCTACTAGTACTCTACTACTCTGTAGCTTGTGGCATTGCACGCATGGACTTCACTCCATTATCCGCTCTATAAAATAAATTACTCTTGATGTATTTTTTTTGAAACGGAGGCAAAAGCTTTGCCTCATCTCATTCATAAAGAAGGAACTACTAACAAAGTTCGACGAGATCCATTACACATCCACAAATGGAAGCGAAAAGCCTTGTCTCGCTGTATCAAATAACTCAAATGTTCTGCCACCGCAGTAACCGTCGCTGATAAACAGGCTGCTAGTGTGTGTTTGAGAGGAGCGGCTGAGTAGGCCAACTACGTGCTTGAATAGAGCACCGAGAGTACCCACTACGCAGGTGTACTTTCCTTGCATTGATAGTACAACGATGGTTCTAGAGAACAGTAGTACCCTCCACTTCCAACTGTAGCTCCTTGGCCCTGAGATTCAAGAGTTCAAAACTGGTGCACTATACTAGAAGTACAATACATCGCACTACTAGTTGAGAAAGTAATACTAGTACTGCTATAGTACGAGTACATAGTAAATAATAGCCTCACCCCTTCCTAAGGAACGATCGAGGAGCTACAGTTGGAAGGGACGAGGCCCTGCGGTTACTACGCTCTTATCTCCTCCTCGCCAGTTTCCTTGCCCCCCAAAGAGAAGGTAGTTCGTCACTGCTCCCATGGATTCGCTAGGCGGTTCTCCTCCTCGTCGGGGCAGGGAGACCTTGGACGGCGATCCTCTGGGAGAAATCGCATGCCGCTTCGACGTCCTCACCGTCGCTAGACTCGGCGCTTCCTACACCAACTTTTTCAAGACAGTGCTTAAACAGGCTGGGGAAAAGGCCATGCTTGTTGGTCTTCCATGCGTCCTCGAGGAGAAGGTTCTTCTATGGGAGAATCCTTCGAACAGTCCACCGCTCCCTGGCCATGGTTGCATGTTGACTCCGCTAGAGTTGCCGATGTTGAGAGGTAGTCAGATTTTGTCCGCTGAGCAGGGCAGTCATGGAGTTTGATCATGTAGTACTTATTTATTCCATTTCCATCCCATAATTTCTCCGCTGCCCACCGTCTTATATATAGGTTTGGGTCAGTGCCAACGGAGATTGGCCTGCATACCTCCCACTGGATACCACCATCATTTTGCACAACATCCACAGCAGTGCGGCCGTTCCCGTAGACCCGTTCTCCACCATTGGGATCGGCCTTCCGGACTGGCTGGGCTTGAATACGTATGCTGATGCCTACATGTGATTGAAGAAGATAGCAATTGCGGACCCGCCAACAAAGTGACGCGGCTACGACGACTACTATCTCATCGCGGTGTTCGACATAAGGATTTCCATCAATGCAAGAGGCAGTAACAGCAGAGGCTGGAGCATGTTGGCCGCGACAGATTTGTACCCCTACACGTTCGAAGACGCCGTGCGCCATCTAGGCCGCATCTTCGCGGTTACAAGCCAGGGACTTGTTTCATCTGGTTGCCGTCCTATGGTACGGGAGATTACAAACAAAATGCACAAACCATCATTTGATCCCTAACGGTACTCCATTATTTTGTAGGGACCAGTCATCCCCCGATCAAAATAAGATCGCCGATCTTGGATGTGCATTTGTATTCGCGATTCAGTCTAACCTGGAACCTTGTAGCTGACTTTGGCATATTGGGATCAACTATCCTAGCAGTCATTACCCATGGTACCACTAATGTGCAACATGGTCACACAATCTACCACGATCGTACCATCACCATCTACCCAGGTATTCCATTTAGTATTATATTTTTTAACCCTCTCGCCTTCTCTTTCATTGTTGTACTACTTACTAGTACTAGTAGGAGTACTTTTTACCTTGGAGGACCATATAGCTAGCTAGGCCCTTGAAGACTTGAACCCGCTAGTGCTACGCCTTGAGCTTGCGTTGGTTTTCCTTGAAGAGGAAAGGGTGATGCAGCAAAGTATCGTAAGTATTTCCCTCAGTTTTTGAGAACAAAGGTATCAATCCAGTAGGAGGCTCCTCAAAAGTCCCACACACCTACACAAACAAACAAGAACCTCGCAACCAACGCAATAAAGGGGTTGTCAATCCCTTCACGACCACTTGCAAAAGTGAGATCTAATAGAGATAATATGATAAGATAAATATTTTTGGTATTTTTATGATATAGATTGGAAAAGTAAAGATGCAAATAAAAGTAGATGGTAAACTTATAAGATAAAAGATAGACCCGGGGGCCATAGGTTTCACTAGTGGCTTCTCTCAAGATAGCATAAGTATTACGGTGGGTGAACAAATTACTGTCGAGCAATTGATAGAAAAGCGCATACTTATGAGATTATATAGGCATGATCATGTATATAGGCATCACGTTTGTGACAAGTAGACCGACTCCCGCCTGCATCTACTACTATTACTCCACACATCGACCGACTCCTACCTGCATCTAGAGTATTGAGTTCATGAAGAACAAAGTAACACATTAAGAAAGATGACATGATGTAGAGGGATAAACTCATGCAATATGATATAAACCCCATCTTTTTATCCTTGATGGCAACAATAAAATACGTGCCTTGCTGCCCCTGTTGTCACTGGGAAAGGACACCGCAAGATTGAACCCAAAGCTAAGCACTTCTCCCATTGCAAGAAAGATCAATTTAGTAGGCCAAACCAAACTGATAATTTGAAGAGACTTGCAAAGATAACTTAATCACACATAAAAGAATTCAGAGGTGATTCAAATATTTCTCATAGATAAACTTGATCATAAACCCACAATTCATTGGATCACGACAAACACACCGCAAAAAGAGTTACACCGAATAGATCTCCAAGAAAATCGAGGAGAACCTTGTATTGAGATTCAAAGAGAGAGAAGAAGCCATCTAGCTAATAACTATGGACCCGAAGGTCTGTGGTAAACTACTCACAACTCATCGGAAGGGCCTTGGAGATGATGTAGAGGCCCTCCGTGGTCGATTCCCCCTCCGGCGGAGCGCCGACGAAGGCTCCAAGATGGGATCTCATGGATACAGAAGGTTACGGCGGTGGAAATAGTTTTTCGTGGTGCTCCTGGATGTTTTCGGGGTACATGGGTATATATAGGAGGAAGAAGTAGGTCGATGGACGCTCGAGGGGCCCACGAGGGTGGGGGGCGCGCCCACCTCCAGGGGGCGCGCCGGGCACCCTCGTGGCCGCCTCCTCTGTTGCTTGATGTCCACTCCAAGTCCCCTGGATCATGTTTGTTCCAAAAAGATCGCTCCCGAAGGTTTCATTCCGTTTGGACTCCATTTGATATTCCTTTTCTTCGAAACACTGAAATAGGCAAAAAAATAGCAATTCAGGCTGGGCCTCTGGTTAGTAGGTTAGTCCCAAAAATGATATAAAAGTGTAAAGTAAAGCCCATAAACATCCAAAACGGATAATATAATAGCATGGAGCAATAAAAAATTATAGATACGTTGGAGACGTATCAAGCATCCCCAAGCTTAATTCCTGCTCGTCCTCGAGTAGGTTAATGATAAAAACAGAATTTTTGATGTGGAATGCTACCTAGCATAATTCTCAATGTAATTTTCTTTATTGTGGCATGAATGTTCGGATCCAAATGATTCAAAATAAAAGTTCATATTGACATAAGAAATAGTAATACTTCAAGCATACTAACTAAGCAACCATGTCTTCTCAAAATAACATGGCTAAAGAAAGTTCATCCCTACAAAATCATTTAGTTTGGTCATGCTTCCATTTTTGTAACACAAGAATGCTCTCATCTTGCACACCCCCGATGACAAGCCAAGCAATTGTTTCATACTTTAGTAATCTCAAACTTTTTCAACTTTCACGCAATACATGAGCGTGAGCCAGCCATGGGTGGAATAGAATATGATGATGGAGGTTGTGTGGAGAAGACAAAAAGGAAGAAAGTCTCACATTGACGAGGATAATCAACGGGCTATGGAGATTCCCATCAATTGATGTCAATATGAGGAGTAGGGATTGCCATGCAATGGATGCACTAGAGCTATAAATGTATGAAAGCTCAACAAAAGAAACTAAGTGGGTGTGCATCCAACTTGCTTGCTCAGGAAGACCTACGGCATTTTGAGGAAGCCCGTCGTAGGAATATACAAGCCAAGTTCTATAATGAAAAATTCCCACTAGTATATGAAAGTGACAACATAAAAGAGTTTCTATATGAAGAACATGGTGCTACTTTGAAGCACAAGTGTGGAAAAGGATAGTAACATTGCCCCCTTTTTATTTTCCTTTTCTTTTTCTTTTATCTTTTTTTTCTTTTTGGGCCTTTCCCTTTTTTCTTTATTTTGGCCTTCTTTTCTTTTTGGCCTTTATTTTTTTATTTGGGGACAATGCTCTAATAATGATGATCATCACACTTCTCTTTATTTACAACTCATGAATTACAACTCAAAACTAGAACAAGATGTGACTCTATATGAATGCCTCCAGTGGTGTACCGGGATGGGCAATGAATCAAGAGTGACATGTATGAAAAATTATGCATGGTGGCTTTGCCACAAATACGATGTCAACTACATGATCATGCAAGGCAATATGACAATGATGATGCGTGTCATGATAAACGGAACGGTGGAAAGTTGCATGGCAATATATCTTGGAATGGCTATGGAAATGCCATAAGGTAGGTATAGTGGCTATTTTGAGGAAGATATAAGGAGGTTTATGTGTGATAGAGCGTATCGTATCATGGGGTTCGGATGCACCGGCGAAGTTTGCACCAACTCTCAAGGTGAGAAAGGGCAATGCACGGTACCGAAGAGGCTAGCAATGATGGAAGGGTAAGAGTGCGTATAATCCATGGACTCAACATTAGTCATAAAGAACTCATATACTTATTGCAAAAATCTACAAGTCATCAAAAACCAAGCACTATGTGCATGCTCCTTGGGTGATAGATTGGTAGGAAAAGACCATCGCTCGTCCCCAACCGCCACTCATAAGGATGACAATCTAAGAACACCTCATATTTCAAATTTGTTACACAACTTTTACCATACGTGCATGCTATGGGACTTGCCAACTTCAACACAAGCATTATTTAAAACCAACTAGCATGACTCTAATATCACCAGCTCCATATCTCAAAACAATTATCAAGTATCAAATTGATCATATCATCCAATTCACTTCCTATGATAGTTTTTATTATACCCAACTTGGATGCCCATCATTCTAGGACCAATTTTATAACCATAGCAAATACCATGCTGTTCTAAAAGACTCTCAAAATAATATAAGTGAAACATGAGAGATCAACAATTTCTTCAAAATTAAGCCACCGCCGTGCTCTAAAGAATATAAGTGAAGTACTAGAGCAAAACTATCTAGCTCAAAAGATATAAGTGAAGCACATAGAGTATTCTAATAAATTCCAATCAAGTGGGTTTCTCCCAAAAGGTGTGTACAGCAAGGATGATTGTGGTAAACTAAAAAGCAAAGACTAATATCATACAAGACACTCCAAGCAAAACACATATCATGTGGCGAATAAAAATATAGCTCCAAGTAAAGTTACCGATAGGCGAAGACGAAAGAGGGGATGCCTTCCGGGGCATCCCCAAGCTTAGGCTTTTGGTTATCCTTGAATATCTTGGGGTGCCATGGGCATCCCCAAGCTTAGGCTCTTGCCACTCCTTATTCCATAGTCCATCAAATCTTTACCCGAAACTTGAAAACTTCACAACACAAAACTCAACAGGAAATCTCATAAGCTCCGTTAGTGCAAGAAAGAAAAACCACCACATAAGGTACTTGTCGTGGTGGGCGCACGACAGATGCCATGGGATGGCTAAAGAGAGGAGGAGGCTCGAGGGCACTAGTGGGCTCCAGAGGTGGGGTTGGTATGAGCGAGCGCGGGACCCAAGACATACCCAGGTTCGGGGCTCTCCGGAGAGATAACACCCCTAGTCCTGCCGAGTGTAGTTTGATGTTCGATAGTACAAGGTTGCTCCTAGAGCTGTGTGGAGGAGGAAGGAAGGCTGGCCAAGGCTTAGGCTGCTCCCTCTCCCCGGGTGGATGTTGCTGGTTGGTGGCTAGTTCCTCTCTACGATATCTCTCCCTTGTTGCCCGTATGCGTGGGCTCTTGGGGGGTTTTGTAGGCCAACCCTCAGGGTTACAATGGTAATGTTACAAGTCGGTGGGTCCGGTTTGTCAGCGTCTGGGGACCCGGGCTGGGGGCCTGTTGTTCGCCGGGTTCCCCTAGGTGCGGGC
The DNA here is from genome assembly GCF_002162155.2 of Triticum dicoccoides. Lineage (NCBI taxonomy): Eukaryota > Viridiplantae > Streptophyta > Magnoliopsida > Poales > Poaceae > Triticum > Triticum dicoccoides. Next base: position 295,407,330 of record NC_041381.1, read on the forward strand.
ACCGCGTGCCTAGGGGGACTGTGTGTCGTCTTGTTGATCGTGAGGGCGTGGCCGAGTCGAGTCATGTACAGTGGCGCTCCGTCAGGTCGCCGCTTGCTGTCGTCAGCGGTGATGGTGGGGGCACTGTAGCCACGCCGGCCCTGGTCAGCGGGTAGGTGAGGGGCACTGTTGCCACGCTCCGGCTGACCAGAGGCATGGGCATGGCACTTTTGCCTTGGTCATCAGTGGCTGGAGACTCGTCCCATCGTACGGCCTAGATGGGACGGGAGCTGACCCGTGGCTGGATTGCGGAACACGCCACGGGTGGAGCTGTCTTGTTGAGGAAGCCTTGGTTGTGCCAGGTTCGGCTATCTTGTACCAGTTGTTGAGGCTGAGTCGACGTGTCTTGCCGGGTCAGAGAGTTTGGCCGGGTTGAGCGACCCGGCGAAGCGCGTGCTAGCTTGAGGGGCGATGCCGGCCCCGTTGTTTTTGAAAAGGATCCGGGTTCCATTGCCTGCCCGGGGTTCATCCCCCCAACAGTAGTCCCCGAAGCTGTGAAGGTCCGCCATCTTCGGATGAGTGGGCCTTCGCAGTTTCCCCCTTAAGCAAGGTGGATTCTGCGAGCGCTGGGTCCGGCAACACCCACTGCGTGCCGGTTTTCCTTTTTGGGAACCGGATCGCGGTGCCCCGGCGGGGGCGGGAACCAAGGAATCCGTCGAATCTTGGGGCAATCCCTTGGGCTTCGCGCGGGTGCCACGTGGTGCCCGAAAGTCGGAGGGGCCTGACAGGCCACGCGCGTGATGGGACTGGGCGACGGACTAGGGCCCGCCGCCGCACGCCCTTGGCCCACGCGCGCGGATTTATTGCGGCGTCCAGGGGCCGGTTGCTCTTCCCCGGGCAGTTATTGCGTGCGTACGTGCACACTTATTGCGGGGTAGTCGGATATGTGAGCGCAGACGATCCCACTCCCCCATGTTCAAACCGAGGGTTATAAACTGGGAGCAAGGTGGGCGGCAGACATTATTCTCGCTCGTGCCCTCCTGCCCCTTTGCTCTTGCTCTGCTTCTTGCGACCACCGCACTGCGACGCCCATCGCTCTGAGCAGATCCTTGCCATCGTCCATCTTCCTTCTTCCTCTCTTGCTTTCATCGATGGCGCTGGCGTCGGGCTCTTGGATGGGCTCGAACGTCACCGTTGAGGACATCGCCATCTTCGTGCGTCCCGTCGCTTGCCGTGGGAGACGGATGTCACCGTCCGTCTGCCGCGCGGCGAGCAGAGGCCATAGCCCGAGGAGACAGAGCACGTGGTCTTCCTCATGCATTTCGAGCACGGATTTGGGTTGCCGGCGAGCACCTTCTTCCGCACATTCCTGGAGTTCTTTGGGCACCAGCCTCACCATCTTGGCGCTGGCACCGCCGTCCAGCTTTCGGGATTCGTCACCCTCTGCGAGGGATACCTGGGGGTCGAGCCTATGATCGACCTCGGGGCACGCTTCTTCTCCCTGAAGCAGCAGGGCCCGACGGCCGGAGAGTTCGCCGACTGCGACACCACCGTCATCTCGAAGCGGTCGGGGGCGGACTGCCCCAAGATCCCGCTCGAGGATTCTGCCAAGAAATGGCAGAACTCCTTCTTCTACGTCCGCAACTTGGGTGCGGACCGCATCAATCTTCCGACCTTCGCCATCGCGCCGCCACGGGCGATGATGAATTGGGGCTACTCCCGCAGGCGCCCGTCACAGGAGATTCTTGCTACGTCTTGAGCTTACGTTGGTTTTCCTTGAAGAGGAAAGGATGATGCAACAATAGTAGCATAAGTATTTCCCTCGGTTTTTGAGAACCAAGGTATCAATCCAGTAGGAGGCTCCTCAAAAGTCCAATGCACCTACACAAACAAACAAAGAACTCGCAACCAACGGAATAAAGGGGTAGTCAATCCCTTCACGGCCAATTGCGAAAGTGAGATCTAATAGAGATAGTGTGATAAGATAAATATATTTTTGGTATTTTATAATATAGATGCAAAAAGTAAAGATGCAAATAAAAGTAGATTGGAAGCAAATGTGATAAAAGATAGACCCCGGGGCCATAGGTTTCACTAGTGGCTTCTCTCAAGATAGCATAAGTATTACGGTGGGTGAACAAATTACTGTCGAGCAATTCATAGAAAAGCGAATAATTATGAGATTATCTAGGCATGATCATGTATATAGGCATCACGTCCGTGACAAGTAGACCGACTCCTGCCTGCATCTACTACTATTACTCCACACATCGACCGACTCCTGCCTGCATCTAGAGTATTAAGTTCATAAGAATAGAGTAACGCCTTAAGCAAGATGACATGATGTAGAGGGATAAACTCATGCAATATGATATAAACCCCATCTTTTTATCCTCGATGGCAACAATACAATACGTGCCTTGCAACCCTTTCTGTGACTGGGTAAGGACACCGCAAGATTGAACCCAAAGCTAAGCACTTCTCCCATGGCAAGAAAGATCAATCTAGTAGGCCAAACCAAACTGATAATTCAAAGAGACTTGCAAAGATAACTCGATCATACATAAAAGAATTCAGAGGAGATTCAAATATTTCTCATAGATAAACTTGATCATAAACCCACAATTCATCGAATCTCGACAAACACACCGCAAAAAGAGTTTACATCGAATAGATCTCCACAAGAGAGGGGGAGAACATTGTATTGAGATCCAAAAAGAGAGAAGAAGCCATCTAGCTAATAACTATGGACCCGAAGGTCTGTGCTAAACTACTCACAACTCATCGGAGGGGCTATGGTGTTGATGTAGAAGCCCTCCATGGTCGATTCCCCCTCCGGCAGAGCGCCGGCAAAGGCTCCAAGATGGGATCTCGCGGATACAAAAGGTTACGGTGGTGGAAATTATGTTTCTTGGCTTCCTGGATGTTTTCGGGGTACGTAGTCTTATATAGGAGGAAGAAGTACGTCGGTGGCCGCTCTAGGGGCCCACGAGACAGGGGGGCGCGCCCTGTAGGGGTGGGCGCCCCCTACCCTCTCGTGGCCGCCTCGGCTGCTTCTTGACTTGCACTCTAAGTCCTCTGGATCACGTTCGTTCCAAAAATCATGCTCCCGAAGGTTTCATTCCGTTTGGACTCCGTTTGATATTCCTTTTCTTCGAAATACTGAAATAGGCAAAAAAACAGCAATACGGGCTGGGCCTCCAGTTAGTAGGTTAGTCCCGAAAATGATATAAATGTGTAAAATAAAGCCCATAAACATCCAAAAGGGGTAACATAATAGCATGGAACAATCAAAAATTATAGATATGTTGAAGACGTATCAAGCATCCCCAAGCTTAATTCCTGCTCGTCCTCGAGTAGGTAAATGATAAAAACAGAATTTTTGATGTGGAATGCTACCTAGCATAATTCTCAATGTAATTTTCTTTATTGTGGCATGAATGTTCAGATCCAAATGATTCAAAATAAAAGTTCATATTGACATAAGAAATAGTGATACTTCAAGCATACGAATCAAAGTAATCATGTCTTCTCAAAATAACATGGCCAAAGAAAGTTATCCCTACAAAATCATATAGTCTGGCTGTTGCTCTATCTTCATCACATAAAGTATTTAATCATGCACAACCCCAATGACAAGCAAAGCGATTGTTTCATACTTTAATAATCTCAAACTTTTTCAACTTTCACGCAATACATGAGCGTGAGCCATGGACATAGCACTATATGTGGAATAGAATGGTGGTTGTGGAGAAGACAAAAAGGAGAAGATAGTCACACATTAACTAGGCATATCAACGGGCTATGGAGATGCCCATTAATAGATATCAATGTGAGTGAGTAGGGATTGCCATGCAACGGATGCACTGGAGCTATAAATATATGAAAGCTCAACAAAAGAAACTAAGTGGGTGTGCATCCAACTCGCTTGCTCACGAAGACCTAGGGCATTTTGAGGAAGCCCATCATTGGAATATACAAGCCAAGTTCTATAATGAAAAATTCCCACTAGTATATGCAAATGACAACATAGGAGACTCTCTATCATGAAGATCATGGTGCTACTTTGAAGCACAAGTGTGGAAAAAGAGATAGTAGCATTGTCCCTTCTCTCTTTTTCTCTCATTTTATTATTTTCTTTCTTTTTTTTCTCTTTTTTTTCTTTTTCTTTTTTTCTTTGGCCTTTTTTTGGCATTTCTCTTTTCTTTCTTTTTTTTTATTTTTGTAAAGTCCGAAGTCTCACCCCGACTTGTGGGGGAATCATAGTCTTCATCATCCTTTCCTCACTAGGACAATGCTCTAATAATGAAGATCATCACACTTTTATGGATTTACAACTCAAGAATTACAACTCAAAGCTAGAACAAGATATGACTCTATATGAATGCCTCCGGTGGTGTACCGGGATATGCAATGAATCAAGAGCGACATGTATGAAAATTATGAAGGTGGCCTTGCCACAAATACGATGTCAACTACATGATCATGCAAAGAGCAATATGACAAAAGTAATGCGTGTCATATGAACGGAACGGTGGAAAGTTGCATGGCAATATATCTCGGAATGGCTATGGAAATGCCATAATAGGTAGGTATGGTGGCTGTTTTGAGGAAGGTATATGGTGGGTGTATGGTACCGGCGAAAGTTGCGCGTCACAAGAGAGGCTAACAATGGTGGAAGGGTGAAAGGGTGCGTATAATCCATGGACTCAACATTAGTCAAAAGAACTCATGTACTTATTGCAAAAATCTACAAGTCATCAAAAACAAAGTACTACACGCATGCTCCTAGGGGGGTAGATTGGTAGGAAAAGACCATCGCTCGTCCACGACCGCCACTCATAAGGAAGACAATCAATACATAAAATTATGCTCCAACTTCATCACAAAGCGGTTCACCATACGTGCATGCTACGGGAATCACAAACCTCAACACAAGTATTTTTCATAATCACCTCAACTAGCATGGCTTTAATATCACTACCTCCATATCTCAAAACAATTATCAAGCATCAAATTGATCATAGCATCCAATTCACTTTCTATGATAGTTTTTATTATACCCAACTTGGATGCTCATCATTCTAGGACCAAATTTGTAACCATAGCAAATACCATGTTGTTCTAAAAGACTCTCAAAATAGTATAAGTGAAGCATGAGATACTAGCAATTTCTTCAAAATTAATCCACCGCCGTGCTCTAAAAGATATAAGTGAAGCACTAGAGCAAAAACTATCAAGCTCAAAAGATATAAGTGAAGCACATAGCATATTCTAATAAATTCAATCAAGTAGGCTTCTCCCAAAAGGTGTGTACAGCAAGGATAATTGTGGTAAACTAAAAATCAAAGACTAATATAATACACGACGCTCCAAGCAAAATACATATCATGTGGCGAATAAAAAATAGCTCCAAGTAAAGTTACCAATGAACAAAGATGAAAGAGGGGATGCCTTCCCGGGGCATCCCCAAGATTAGGCTTTTGGCTATACTTGAATATCTTGGGGTGCCATGGGCATCCCCAAGCTTAGGCTCTTGCTGTTGGGGAACGTAGCAGAAATTCAAAATTTCTACGCAACACCAAGATCAATCTATGGAGTAATCTAGCAACGAGGGGAAGGAGAGTGCATCTACATACCCTTGTAGATCGCTAAGCAGAAGCATTCAAACGAACGGGGTTGATGGAGTCGTACTCGTCGTGATCCAAATCACCGATGATCCTAGTGCCGAACGGACGACACCTCCGCGTTCAACACACATGCAACCCAGTGACGTCTCCCATGCCTTGATCCAGCAAGGAGAGAGGGAGTGGTTGGGGAAGACTCCATCCAGCAGCAGCACGACGGTGTGGTGGTGGTGGAGGAGCGTGGAAATCCTGCAGGGCTTCGCCAAGCACCACGGGAGAGGAGGAGTACTTGGGAGAGGGGGAGAGCTGCGCCAGAGAGAGGTGGAAACTCTTGTCTCTGGCAGCCCCAGAACCTCAAGTATATATAGGGGAGAGGGAGGGGGTGCGCCCCCTCTAGGGTTCCCCCCCCCCAAGGGGTGCGGCAGCCCTAAACCCGTCTAGGGTGGCGGCCAAGGGGGGGAGAGGGGGAAACTTGCCCCCCAAGCAAGGTGGAGGAGCCCCCTCCCCAAACCCTAGGCACCTTGGGCCCTTGTGGGGGGGGGGCACCAGCTCACCTAGGGCTGGTCCCCTCCCACACTTGGCCCATGCAGCCCTCTGGGGCCGGTGGCCCCACTTGGTGGACCCCCGGGACCCTCCCGGTGGTCTCGGTACATTACCGATAACACCCGAAACCTTTCCAGTGACCAAAACAGGACTTCTCATATATAAATCTTTACCTACGGACCATTCCGGAACTCCTCGTGATGTATGGGATCTCATCCGGGACTCTGAACAACATTCGGTAACCACGTACATCTATTCCCTATAACCCTAGCGTCATCAAACCTTAAGTGTGTAGACCCTACGGGTTCGGGAGACACGTAGACATGACCGAGACAACTCTCTGGCCAATAACCAACAGTGGGATCTGGATACCCATGTTGGCTCCCACATGTTCCATGATGATCTCATCGGATGAACCACGATGTCGAGGATTCAATCAATCCCGTATTCAATTCCCTTTGTCTAGCGGTATAGTACTTGCCCGAGATTCGATCGTCGGTATCCCGATACCTTGTTCTATCTCATTACCGGCAAGTCTCTTTACTCGTTCCGTAACACATCATCCCGTGATCAACCCCTTGGTCACATTGTGCACATTATGATGATGTCCTATCGAGTGGGCCCAGAGATACCTCTCCGTCACACGGAGTGACAAATCCCAGTCTTGATTCGTGCCAACCCAACAGACACTTTCAGAGATACCCGTAGTGTACCTTTATAGCCACCCAGTTACGTTGTGACGTTTGGTACACCCAAAGCATTCCTACGGTATCCGGGAGTTGCACAATCTCATTGTCTAAGGAAATGATACTTGACATTAGAAAAGCTTTAGCATACGAACTACACGATCTTTGTGCTAGGCTTAGGATTGGGTCTTGTCCATCACATCATTCTCCTAATGATGTGATCCCGTTATCAACGACATCCAATGTCCATGGTCAGGAAACCGTAACCATCTATTGATCAACGAGCTAGTCAACTAGAGGCTTACTAGGGACATGGTGTTGTCTATCTATCCACACATGTATCTGAGTTTCCTATCAATACAATTATAGCATGGATAATAAACGATTATCATGAACAAGGAAATATAATAATAAAAAATTTATTATTGCCTCTAGGGCATATTTCCAACAGTCTCCCACTTGCACTAGAGTCAATAATCTAGTTCACATCGCCATGTGGTTAACACTCACAGGTCACATCGCCATGTGACCAACATCCAAAGAGTTCACTAGTGTCTAAACTAGTTCACATCATCATGTGATTAAGACTCAATGAGTTCTGGGGTTTGATCATGTTTTGCTTGTGAGAGAGGTTTTTGTCAATGGGTCTGCAACATTCAGATCCATATGTACTTCACAAATCTCTAGGTTATATTGTAAATGCTGCTTCCACGCTCCACTTGGAGCTATTCCAAATGGTTGCTCTACTATACGTATCCGGTTTGCTACTCAGAGTCATTTGGATAGGTGTTAAAGCTTGCATCGATGTAACCCTTTACGCCGAACTCTTTATCACCTCCATAATCGAGAAACATGTCCTTATTACTCCAAGGACAATTTCTGATCAAATAACCCTATATGCTTTCTAGAAACTCTACAACATTTCTGATCAACAATATGTTAGCAACATATACTCATCAGAAATTCTATAGTGCTCCCACTCACTTCTTTGGAAATACAAGTTTCTCATAAACTTTGTACAAACCCACAATCTTTGATCATTCCATCAAAGCGCATGTTCTGACTCCGAGATGCTTGCTCTAGTCCATGGTAGGATCGCTGGAGCTAGCATACCTTTTAGCATCCTTAGGATCGACAAAACCTTTCTGATTTGTATCACATACAACCTTTCCTTACGAAAACTGGTAAGGAAACTCGTTTTGACATCCATCTGCCAGATTTCATAAATGCAGCTAATGCTAACATGATTCCGATGGACTTAAGCATCGCTACGGATGAGAAAATCTCATCGTAGTCAACTCCTTGAACTTGTGAAAAACTCTTTGCCACAAGTCGACCTTCATAGACGGTGACATTACCGTCGACGTCCTTCTTCTTCTTAAAGATCCATTTATCTCAATGGCTTGCCGATCATCGGGCAAGTCCACCAAAGTCCATGCTTTGTTCTGATACATGGATCCTATCTCGGATTTCATGGCTTCTAACCATTTGTCGGAATATGGGCCCACCATCGCTTCTCCATAGCTCGTAGGTTCATTATTGTCTAGCAACATGACCTTCAAGACAGGATTATTGTACCACTCTGAAGTAGTACGCATCCTTGTCACCCTACGAGGTACGGTAGTGACTTGATCCGAAACTTCATGATCACTATCATAAGCTTCTACTTCAATTGATGTGGGCACCACAGGAACAACTTCCTGTGCCTTGCTACACACTAGTTGAAGTGACGGTTCAATAACCTCATCAAGTCTCCACCATGCTCCCACTCATCTTTCCGAGACAAACTTTTCCTCGAGAAAGGACCCGATTCAAGAAACAATCCCTATTGCTTTCGGATATGAATTAGGAGGTATACCCAACTGTTTTGGGTGTCCTATGAAGATGCATTTTATCCGCTTTGGGTTCGAGCTTATCAACCTGAAACTTTTTCACATAAGCGTCGCAGCCCCAAACTTTTAAGAAATGACAACTTAGGTTTCTCCAAACCATAGTTCACATGGTGTCGTCTCAACAGAGTTACGTGGTGCCCTATTTAAAGTGAATGCGGTTGTCTCTAATGCCTAACCCATGAACGATAGTGGTAATTCGATAAGAGACATCATGGTACGCACCATATCAAATAGGGTGCAACTATGATGTTCGGACACACCATCACACTATGGTGTTCCAGGCGGTATTAATTGTGAAACAATTTCCACAATGTCTTAATTGCGTGCCAAAGCTTGTAACTCAGATACTCATCTCTATGATCATCTCATAGACATTTTATCCTCTTGTCACGATGATCTTCAACTTCACTCTGAAATTACTTGAACCATTCAATAATTCAGACTTGTGCTTCATCAAGTAAATATACTCAGTATCTACTCAAATCATCTGTGAAGTAAGAACATAATGATATCCACTGCGTGCCTCAGCACTCATTGAACTACACACATCAAAATGTATTACTTCCAACAAGTTGCTTTCTTGTTCCATTTCACTGAAACCGAGGCTTTCAGTCATCTTGCCCATATGGTATGATTTGCATGTCCCAAGTGATTCAGAATCAAGTGAGTCCAAACTGTCCATCTGCATGGAGTTTCTTCATGCGTATGTACCAATAGACATGGTTCACATGTCTCAATCTTTTTCAAAAACGAGTGAGTCCAAAGATCCATCAACATGGAGCTTCTTCATGCGTTTTATACCAATATGACTTACATGGCAGTGCCACAAGTAGGTGGTACTATCATTACTATCTTATATCTTTTGGCATGAACATGTGTATCACTACGATCGAGATTCAATAAACCATTCATTTTGGGTGCAAGACCATTGAAGGTATTATTCAAATAAACAGAGTAACCATTATTCTCCTTAAATGAATAACCGTATTGCGATGGACATAATCCAATCATGTCTATGCTCAACGCAAACACCAAATAACAATTATTTAGGTTTAACACCAATCTCGATGGTAGAGGGAGCGTGCGATGCTTGATCACATCAAGATTGGAAAACACTTCCAACACATATTGTCAGCTCACCTTTAGCTAGTCTCCTTTATTCCGTAGCCTTTTATTTCGAGTTACTAACACTTAGCAACCGAACAGGTATCTAATACCTTGGTGCTACTAGGAGTACTAGTAAAGTACACATTAACATAATGTATATCCAATATACTTCTATCGACCTTGCTAGCCTTCTCATCTACCAAGTATCTAGGGTAATTCTGCTCCAGTGGTTGTTCCCCTTATTACAGAAGCACTTAGTCTCGGGTTTGGGTTCAACCTTGGGTTTCTTCACTAGATCAGCAGCTGATTTGCCGTTTCATGAAGTATCCTTTCTTGCCCTTGCCCTTCTTGAAACTAGTGGTTTCACTAACCATCAACAATTGATGCTCCTTCTTGATTTCTACTTTCGCGGTGTCAAACATCGCGAATATCTCAAGGATCATCATATCTATCCCTGATATGTTATAGTTCATCATGAAGCTCTAGCAGCTTGGTGGCAATGACTTTGGAGAAACATCACTATCTCATCTAGAAGATCAACTCCCACTCGATTCAAGTGATTGTTGTACTCAGACAATCTGAGCACAAGCTCAACGATTGAGCTATTCTCCCTTAGTTTGTAGGCCAAGAAAATCGTCGGAGGTCTTATACCTCTTGACGTGGGCACGAGCCTGAAATCCCAATTTTAGCCCTCGAAACATCTCATATGTTTCGCGACGTTTCGAAATCGTCTTTGGTGCCTCAACTCTAAACTGTTTAACTGAACTATCATGTAGTTATCAAAACGTGTATGTCAGATGTTCACAACATCCACAGATGATGTTCGAGGTTCAGCACACTGAGCGGTGCATTAAGGACATAAGCCTTCTACGAAGCAACGAGGACAATCCTCAGTTTACGGACCTAGTCCGCATAATCGCTACTATCAACTTTCAACTGAATTTTCTCTAGGAACATATCTAAATAGTAGAACTAAAGTGCGAGCTTACGACATAATTTGCAAAGATCTTTTGACTATGTTCAGGGTAATTAAGTTCATCTTATGAACTCCCACTCAGATAGACATCCCTCTAGTCATCTAAGGATTACATGATCCAAGTCAACTAGGCCGTGTCCGATCATCATGTGAGACGGACTAGTCAACGTTAGTGAACATATTCATGTTGATCGTATCTTCTATACGACTCATGCTCGACCTTTCGGTCTCCCGTGTTCCGAGGCCATGTCTGTATATGCTAGGCTCGTCAAGTCAACCTAAGTGTATTGCGTGTGTAAATCTGGCTTACACCCGTTGCATTCGAACGTTAGAATCTATCACACCCGATCATCACGTGGTGCTTCGAAACAACGAACCTTCGCAACGGTGCACAGTTAGGGGGAACACTTTTCTTGAAATTATTGCGAGGGGTCATCTTATTTAAGCTACCGTCGTTCTAAGCAAATAAGATGCATAAACATGATAAACATCACATGCAATCAAAAGTGACATGATATGGCCAATATCATTTTGCTCCTTTTGATCTCCATCTTCGGGGCTCCATGATCATCATCGTCATCGGCATGACATCATGATCTCCATCATCATGATCTCCATCATCGTGTCTCCATGAAGTTGTCTCGCCAACTATTACTTCTACTACTATGGCTAACGGTTTAGCAATAAAGTAAAGTAATTACATGGCGTTGTTCATTGACACGCAGGTCATACAATAAATTAAGACAACTCCTATGGTTCCTGCCAGTTGTCATACTCATCGACATGCAAGTCGTGATTCCTATTACAAGAACATGATCAATCTCATACATCACATATCATTCATCACATTCTTTTTGGCCATATCACATCACATAGCATACCCTGCAAAAACAAGTTAGACGTCCTCTAATTGTTGTTTGCATGTTTTACGTGGCTGCTATGGGTTTCTAGCAAGAACGTTTCTTGCCTACGCAAAAACCACAACGTGATATGTCAATTGCTATTTACCCTTCATAAGGACCCTTTTCATCGAATCCGATCCGACTAAAGTGGGAGAGACTGGCACCCGATAGCCACCTTATGCAACAAGTGCATGTCAGTCGGTGGAACCTGTCTCACGTAAGTGTACGTGTAAGGTCGGTCCGGGCTGCTTCATCCCACAATACCGTTGAAACAAGATTGGACTAGTAATGGTAAGCATATTGAACAAAATCAACGCCCACAACAACTTGTGTTCTACTCGTGCATAGAAACTACGCATAGACCTAGCTCTGATACCACTATTGGGGAACGTAGCAGAAATTCAAAATTTTCTATGCAACACCTGTTGGGGAACGTTGCAGAAAACAAAATTTTTCCTACTCGTTTCACCAAGATCATCTAGGAGTTCATCTAGCAACGAGTCATTGGATGCATTCTACATACCTTTGTAGATCGCGAGCGGAAGCGTTCAAAAGAACGGTGATGATGTAGTCGTACTCGACGTGATCCAAATCACCGATGACCAGCGCCGAACGGACGGCACCTCCGCGTTCAACACACGTACGGGACGGGAGACGTCTCCTCCTTCTTGATCCAGCAAGGGGGAAGAAGAGGTTGATGAAGATCCAGCAGCACGACGGCGTGGTGGTGGATGCAGGGCGTCACAGCAGCAGGGCTTCGCCGAGACTACGAGGGAGAGACGTAACGGGGGGAGGTGGAGGAGCCAGGGGCTGGTGTAAAATCCCTCCTCTCCCCCCCACTATATATAGGGGTGCCAGGGGGGGCGCCGACCCTAGTAGATGGCATCTACTAGGGGGGGCGGCGGCCAAGGGGAGGTTTCCCTCCCCCCCAAGGCACCTAGGGGTGCCTTCCACCACTAGGACTCCTCCTTGGTGGAAACCCTAGGCGCATGGGCCTATAGGGGCTGGTGCCCTTGGCCCATCTAGGCCAAGGCGCACCCCCTACAGCCCATGTGGCCCCCCGGGACAGGTGGCCCCACCCGGTGGACCCCCGGGACCCTTCCAGTGGTCCTGGTACAATACCGATAACCCCGAAACTTGTCCCGATGCCCGAAATAGCACTTCCTATATATAATTCTTTACCTCCGGACCATTCCGGAACTCCTCGTGACGTCCGGGATCTCATCCGGGACTCCGAACAACATTCGGGTTTCTGCATATACATATCTTCATAACCCTAGCATCACCGAACCTTAAGTGTGTAGACCCTACGGGTTCGGGAGACAAGCAGACATGACCGAGACGACTCTCCGGTCAATAACCAACAGCGGGATCTGGATACCCATGTTGGCTCCCACATGCTCCATGATGATCTCATCGGATGAACCACGATGTCGAGGATTTAATCAATCCCGTACGCTATTCCCTTTGTCTATCGATATGTTACTTGCCCGAGATTCGATCGTCGGTATCCCAATACCTCGTTCAATCTCGTTACCGGCAAGTCACTTTACTCGTACCGTAATGCATGATCCCGTGACCAGACACTTGGTCACTCTGAGCTCATTATGATGATGCATTACCGAGTGGGCCCAGTGATACCTCTCCGTCACACGGAGTGACAAATCCCAGTCTTGATCCATGTCACCCAACAGACACTTTCGGAGATACCCGTAGTCTACCTTTATAGTCACCCAGTTACGTTGTGACATTTGGCATACCCAAAGCACTCCTACGGTATCCGGGAGTTACACGATCTCATGGTCTAAGGAAAAGATACTTGACATTGGAAAACTCTAGCAAACAAACTATACGATCTTGTGCTATGTTTAGGATTGGGTCTTGTCCATCACATCATTCTCCCAATGATGTGATCTCGTTATCAATGACATCCAGTGTCCATAGTCAGGAAACCATGACTATCTGTTGATCAACGAGCTAGTCAACTAGAGGCTCACTAGGGACATGTCGGTGTCTGTTATTCACACATGTATTACGATTTCCGGATAACACAATTATAGCATGAATAAAGACAATTATCATGAACAAGGAAATATAATAATAATGCTTTTATTATTGCCTCTAGGGCATATTTCCAACAGTCTCCCACTTGCACTAGAGTCAATAATCTAGTTACATTGTGATGAATCGAACACCCATGGAATTCTGGTGTTGATCATGTTTTGCTCTAGGGAGAGGTTTAGTCAACGAATCTGCTATATTCAGGTCCGTATGTACTTTACAAATCTCTATGTCTCCATCTTGAACATTTTCACGAATGGAGTTGAAGCGACGCTTGATGTGCCTTGTCTTCTTGTGAAACCTGGGCTCCTTGGCAAGTGCAATAGCTCCAGTGTTATCACAGAAGAGCTTGATCGGCCCCGACGCATTGGGTATGACTCCTAGGTCGGTGATGAACTCCTTCACCCATATTGCTTCATATGCTGCCTCCGAGGCTGCCATGTACTCCGCTTCACATGTAGATCCCGCCACGACGCTTTGCTTGCAACTGCACCAGCTTAGTGCCCCACCATTCAAAATATACACGTATCCGGTTTGTGACTTAGAGTCATCCAGATCTGTGTCGAAGCTAGCGTCGACGTAACCCTTTACGACGAGCTCTTCGTCACCTCCATAAACAAGAAACATTTCCTTAGTCCTTTTCAGGTACTTCAGGATATTCTTGACCGCTGTCCAGTGTTCCTTGCCGGGATTACTTTGGTACCTTCCTACCAAACTGATGGCAAGGTTAACATCAGGTCTGGTACACAGCATGGCATACATAATAGAACCTATGGCTGAGGCATAGGGGATGACGCTCATCTCTTCTATATCTTCTGCCGTGGTCGGACATTGAGCTGAGCTCAATTTCACACCTTATAACACAGGCAAGAACCCCTTCTTGGATTGATCCATATTGAACTTCTTCAATATCTTATCAAGGTATGTGCTTTGTGAAAGACCTATGAGGCGTCTTGATCTATCTCTATAGATTTTGATGCCTAATATATAAGCAGCTTCTCCAAGGTCCTTCATTGAAAAACTTTTATTCAAGTAGGCCTTGATGTTGTCCAAGAGTTCTATATCATTTCCCATCAAAAGTATGTCATCTACATATAATATGAGAAATGCTACAGAGCTCCCACTCACTTTCTTGTAAACGCAGGCTTCTCCATAAGTCTGTGTAAACCCAAACGCTTTGATCATCTCATCAAAGCGAATGTTCCAACTCCGAGATGCTTGCACCAGCCCATAAATCGAGCGTTGGAGCTTGCACACTTTGTCAGCATTCTTAGGATCGATAAAACCTTCCGGCTGCATCATATACAATTCTTCCTTAAGGAAACCATTAAGGAATGCCATTTTGACGTCCATTTGCCATATTTCGTAATCATAGAATGCGGCAATTGCTAACATGATTCGGACGGACTTCAGCTACGCTACCGGCGAGAAAGTCTCATCGTAGTCAACCCCTTGAACTTGTCGATAACCCTTAGCGACAAGCCGAGCTTTATAGATGGTCACATTACCATCCGCGTCTGTCTTGTTCTTAAAGATCCATTTATTTTCTATGGCTCGCCGCTCAACGGGCAAGTCAGTCAAAGTCCATACTTTGTTTTCATACATGGATCCTATCTCGGATTTCATGGCTTCCAGCCATTTGTCGGAATCCGGGCCCGCCATCGCTTCTTCATAGTTCGAAGGTTCACCGTTGTCTAACAGCATGATTTCCAAGACAGGGTTGCCGTACCACTCTGGTGCGGAACGTGTCCTTGTGGACCTTCGAATTTCAGTAGGGGCTTGATCAGAAGTATCTTGATCATTGTCATTAACTTCCTCTCTAGTCGGTGCAGGCACCTCAGGAACATTTTCTTGAGTTGTGCCATTTTCCGGTTCAAGAGGTAATACTTCATCAAGCTCTACTTTCCTCCCACTTACTTCTTTCGACAGAAACTCTTTCTCCAGAAAGGACCCATTCTTGGCAACAAAGATCTTGCCTTCGGATCTGAGGTAGAAGGTGTACCCAATAGTTTCTTTTGGGTATCCTATGAAGACGCATTTTTCTGATTTGGGTTCGAGCTTTTTAGGTTGAAGTTTCTTGACATAAGCATCGCATCCCCAAACTTTTAGAAACGACAGCTTAGGTTTCTTCCCAAACCATAATTCATACGGTGTCGTCTCAACGGATTTCGACGGAGCCCTATTTAAGGTGAATGCGGCAGTCTCTAAAGCATAGCCCCAAAAAGAAAGCGGTAAATCGGTAAGAGACATCATAGATCGCACCATATCTAACAGAGTGCGATTATGACGTTCGGACACACCATTACACTGAGGTGTTCCAGGCGGCGTGAGTTGTGAAACTATTCCACATTTTCTTAAGTGTGCCCCAAACTCGTGACTCAAGTATTCTCCTCCACGATCTGATCGTAGAAACTTGATTTTCCTGTCACGTTGATTTTCAACCTCACTCTGAAATTCCTTGAACTTTTCAAAGGTTTCAGACTTGTGTTTCATTAAGTAGATATACCCATACCTACTTAAATCATCAGTGAGGGTGAGAACATAACGATAGCCACCGCGAGCCTCAACACTCATTGGACCGCACACATCAGTATGTATGATTTCCAATAAGTCGGTTGCTCGCTCCATTGTTCCTGAGAACGGAGTCTTGGTCATTTTACCCATAAGGCATGGTTCGCATGTGTCAAATGATTCATAATCAAGAGACTCTAAAAGTCCATCAGCATGGAGCTTCTTCATGCGTTTGACACCTATGTGACCAAGGCGGCAGTGCCACAGGTATGTGGGACTATCATTATCAACCTTACTTCTTTTGGTACTCACATTATGAACATGTGTAGCATCACGTTCGAGATTCATAAAGAATAAACCATTCACCATAGGAGCATGACCATAAAACATATCTCTCATAAAAATGGAACAACCATTATTCTCAGATTTAAAAGAGTAGCCATCTCGAATTAAACGAGATCCTGATACAATGTTCATGTTCAAAGCTGGCACTAAATAACAATTATTAAGGTTTAAAACTAATCCCGAAGGGAGATGCAGAGGTAGCGTGCCGACGGCGATCACATTGACCTTGGAACCATTCCCGACGCGCATCGTCACCTCGTCCTTTGCCAGTTTCCGCTTATTCCGCAGCCCCTGCTTTGAGTTACAAATGTGAGCAACTGCACCGGTATCAAATACCCAGGAGCTACTACGGGCACTAGTAAGGTACACATCAATTACATGTATATCACATATACCTTTTGTTTTGCCGGCCTTCTTATCCGCTAAGCACTTAGGGCAGTTCCGCTTCCAGTGACCGCTTCCCTTGCAATAAAAGCACTCAGTCTCGGGCTTGGGTCCATTCTTTGGCTTCTTCCCGGCAGCTTGCTTGCCGGGCGCGGCAACCTCCTTGCCGACCTTCTTGAAGTTCTTTTTACCCTTGCCCTTCTTGAACTTAGTGGTTTTATTGACCATCAACACTTGATGTTCCTTCCTGACTTCTACCTCTGCTGATTTCAGCATAGCAAATACTTCAGGAATGGTCTTTTCCATCCCCTGCATATTGAAGTTCATCACAAAGCTCTTGTAGCTTGGTGGAAGCGACTGGAGGATTCTGTCAATGACCGCATCATCCGGGAGATTAACTCCCAGCTGAGTCAAGTGGTTATGCAACCCAGACATAGTGAGTATGTGCTCACTGACAGAACTGTTTTCCTCCATCTTACAGCTGAAGAATTTGTCGGAGACTTCATATCTCTCGACCCGGGCATGAGCTTGGAAAACCATTTTCAGCTCTTCGAACATCTCATATGCTCCATGTCTCTCAAAACGCTTTTGGAGCCCCGGTTCTAGGCTGTAAAGCATGCCGCCCTGAACGAGGGAGTAGTCATCGAAACGTGCCTGCCAAGCGTTCATAACATCTTGTTCTGCAGGGAGAACGGGTGCGTCACCAAGCGGTGCTTGTAGGACATAATCTTTCTTGGCAGCTATGAGGATGATCCTCAGGTTCCGGACCCAGTCCGTATAGTTGCTGCCATCGTCTTTCAGCTTGGTTTTCTCTAGGAACGCGTTGAAGTTGAGGACTACGTTGGCCATTTTAATCTACAAGACATATTGTAAAATATTTAGACTAAGTTCATGATAATTAAGTTCAACTAATCAAATTATTAATGAACTCCCACTTAGATTAGACATCCCTCTAGTCATCTAAGTATTACGTGATCCGAGTTAAACTAGACCGTGTCCGATCATCACGTGAGACGGACTAGTCAACATCGGTGAACATCTTCATGTTGATCGTATCTTCTATACGACTCATGCTCGACCTTTCGGTCTTCCGTGTTCCGAGGCCATGTCTGTACATGCTAGGCTCGTCAAGTCAACCTAAGTGTTTGCATGTGTAAATCTGTCTTACACCCGTTGTATGTGAACATCTGAATAAAACACCCGATCATCACGTGGTGTTTTGAAACAGCGAACTGTCGCAACGGTGCACAGTTAGGGGGAACACTTCTTGAAATTAGTATGAGGGATCACCTTATTTACTACCGTCGTTCTAAGTAAACAAGATGCAAAACATGATAAACATCACATGCAATCAAATAATAAACGTGACATGATATGGCCAATATCACATAGCTCCTTTGATCTCCATCTTGGGGCTCCATGATCATCTTGTCACCAGCTTGACACCATGATCTCCATCATCATGATCTCCATCATCGTGTCTCCATGAAGTTGCTCGCCAACTATTACTTCTACTACTATGGCTAATGCGTTTAGCAATAAAGTAAAGTAATTTACATGGCGTTTCTTGATGACACGCAGGTCATATAAAAGAATAAAGACAACTCCTATGGCTCCTGCCGGTTGTCATACTCATCGACATGCAAGTCGTGATTCCTATTACAATAGCATGAACATCTCATACATCACATATAGATCATTCATCATTCATCACAACTTTGGCCATATCATATCACAAACCACTTGCTGCAAAAACAAGTTAGACGTCCTCTAATTGTTGTCGCAAGTTTTACGTGGCTGAATTAGGGTTCTAGCAAGAACGTTTTCTTACCTACGTTAAAGCCACAACGTGATTTGTCAACTTCTATTTACCCTTCATAAGGACCCTGTTCATCGATTCCGCTCCAACTAAAGTAGGAGAGACAGACACCCGCCAGCCACCTTATGCAACTAGTGCATGTTAGTCGGTGGAACCGGTCTCACGTAAGCATACGTGTAAGGTTGGTCCGGGCCGCTTCATCCCACAATACCGCTGAAGCAAGAAAGGACTAGTAACGGCAAGAAAGTTGACAAATCTATGCCCACAACAAATTGTGTTCTACTCGCGCAAGAAGAACTACGCATAGACCTAGCTCATGATGCCACTGTTGGGGAACGTTGCAGAAAACAAAATTTTTCCTACTCGTTTCACCAAGATCATCTAGGAGTTCATCTAGCAACGAGTCATTGGATGCATCTACATACCTTTGTAGATCGCGAGCGGAAGCGTTCAAAAGAACGGTGATGATGTAGTCGTACTCGACGTGATCCAAATCACCGATGACCAGCGCCGAACGGACGACACCTCCGCGTTCAACACACGTACGGGACGGGAGACGTCTCCTCCTTCTTGATCCAGCAAGGGGGAAGGAGAGGTTGATGAAGATCCAGCAGCACGACAGCGTGGTGGTGGATGCAGGGCATCACAGCAGCAGGGCTTCGCCGAGACTACGAGGGAGAGACGTAACGGGGGGAGGTGGAGGAGCCAGGGGCTGGTGTAAAATCCCTCCTATCCCCCCCACTATATATAGGGGTGCCAGGGGGGGCGCCGGCCCTAGTAGATGGCATCTACTAGGGGGGGCGGCGGCCAAGGGGAGGTTTCCCTCCCCCCCAAGGCACCTAGGGGTGCCTTCCACCACTAGGACTCCTCCTTGGTGGAAACCCTAGGCGCATGGGCCTATAGGGGCTGGTGCCCTTGGCCCATCTAGGCCAAGGCGCACCCCCTACAGCCCATGTGGCCCCCCGGGACAGGTGGCCCCACCCGGTGGACCCCCGGGACCCTTCCAGTGGTCTTGGTACAATACCGATAACCCAGAAACTTGTCCCGATGCCCGAAATAGCACTTCCTATATATAATTCTTTACCTCCGGACCATTCCGGAACTCCTCGTGACGTCCGGGATCTCATCCGGGACTCCGAACAACATTCAGGTTTCTGCATATACATATCTTCATAACCCTAGCGTCACCGAACCTTAAGTGTGTAGACCCTACGGGTTCGGGAGACAAGCAGACATGACCGAGACGACTCTCCGGTCAATAACCAACAGCGGGATCTGGATACCCATGTTGGCTCCCACATGCTCCACGATGATCTCATCGGATGAACCACGATGTCGAGGATTTAATCAATCCCGTACGCTATTCCCTTTGTCTATCGATATGTTACTTGCCCGAGATTCGATCGTCGGTATCCCAATACCTCGTTCAATCTCGTTACCGGCAAGTCACTTTACTCGTACCGTAATGCATGATCCCGTGACCAGACGCTTGGTCACTCTGAGCTCATTATGATGATGCATTACCGAGTGGGCCCAGTGATACCTCTCCGTCATACGGAGTGACAAATCCCAGTCTTGATCCATGTCACCCAACAGACACTTTCGGAGATACCCGTAGTCTACCTTTATAGTCACCCAGTTACGTTGTGACGTTTGGCATACCCAAAGCACTCCTACGGTATCCGGGAGTTACACGATCTCATGGTCTAAGGAAAAGATACTTGACATTGGAAAACTCTAGCAAACGAACTATACGATCTTGTGCTATGTTTAGAATTGGGTCTTGTCCATCACATCATTCTCCCAATGATGTGATCTCGTTATCAATGACATCCAGTGTCCATAGTCAGGAAACCATGACTATCTGTTGATCAACGAGCTAGTCAACTAGAGGCTCACTAGGGACATGTCGGTGTCTGTTATTCACACATGTATTACGATTTCCGGATAACACAATTATAGCATGAATAAAGACAATTATCATGAACAAGGAAATATAATAATAATGCTTTTATTATTGCCTCTAGGGCATATTTCCAACAACACCAAGATCAATCTATGGAGTAATCTAGCAACGAGGGGAAGGAGAGCGCATCTACATAGCCTTGTACATCGCTAAGCGGAAGCGTTCAAGTGAACAGGGTTGATGGAGTCGTACTCATCGTGATCCAAATCACCGATGATCCTAGTGCCGAACGGACGGCACCTCCGCGTTCAACACACATGCAGCCCGGTGACGTCTCCCATGCCTTGATCCAGCAAGGAGAGAGGGAGAGGTTGGGGAAGACTCCGTCCAGTAGCAGCACGACGGCGTGGTGGTGGTGGAGGAGCGTGGCAATCCTGCACGGCTTCGCCAAGCACCTTGGGAGAGGGGGAGTACTTGGGAGAGGGGGAGGATTGCGCCAGAGAGAGGTGGAAACTCTTGTCTCTGGCAGCCCCAGAACCTCAAGTATATATAGGGGAGAGGGAGGGGGGTGCGCCCCCTCTAGGTTCCCCCCCCCAAGGGGTGCGGCAGGCCCAAACCCGTCTAGGGTGGCGGCCAAGGGGGGGGAGAGGGGAAACTTGCCCCCCAAGCAAGGTGGAGGAGCCCCCTCCCCAAACCCTAGGCGCCTTGGGCCCTTGGGGGGGGGGGCGCACCAGCCCACCTAGGGCTGGTCCCCGCCCACACTTGGCCCATGCAGCCCTCTGGGGCCGGTGGCCCCACTTGGTGGACCCCCGGGACCCTCCCGGTGGTCTCGGTACATTACCGATAACACCCGAAACCTTTCTGGTGACCAAAACAGGACTTCTCATATATAAATCTTTACCTTTGGACCATTCCGGAACTCCTCATGACGTCTGGGATCTCATCCGGGACTCCGAACAACATTCGGTAACCACGTACATCTATTCCCTATAACCCTAGCGTCATCGAACCTTAAGTGTGTAGACCCTACGGGTTCGGGAGACACGTAGACATGACCGAGACAACTCTCCGGCCAATAAACAACAGCGGGATCTGGATACCCATGTTGGCTCCCACATGTTCCACGATGATCTCATCGGATGAACCACGATGTTGAGGATTCAATCAATCCCGTATTCAATTCCCTTTGTCTAGCGGTATAGTACTTGCCCGAGATTCGATCGTCGGTATCCCGATACCTTGTTCTATCTCGTTACCGGTAAGTCTCTTTACTCGTTCTGTAACACGTCATCCCGTGATCAACCCCTTGGTCACATTGTGCACATTATGATGATGTCCTATCGAGTGGGCCCAGAGATACCTCTCTGTCACACGGAGTGACAAATCCCAGTCTTGATTCGTGCCAACCCAACAGACACTTTCAGAGATACCCGTAGTGTACCTTTATAGCCACCCAGTTACGTTGTGACGTTTGGTACACCCAAAGCATTCCTACGGTATCCGGGAGTTGCACAATCTCATTGTCTAAGGAAATGATACTTGACATTAGAAAAGATTTAGCATACGAACTACACGATCTTTGTGCTAGGCTTAGGATTGGGTCTTGTCCATCACATCATTCTCCTAATGATGTGATCCCGTTATCAACGACATCCAATGTCCATGGTAAGGAAACCGTAACCATCTATTGATCAACAAGCTAGTCAACTAGAGGCTTACTAGGGACATGGTGTTGTCTATGTATCCACACATGTATCTGAATTTCCTATCAATACAATTATAGTATGGATAATAAAAGATTATCATGAACAAGGAAATATAATAATAACTAATTTATAATTGCCTCTAGGGCATATTTCCAACACTTGCCACTCCTTATTCCATAGTCCATAAAAGCTTTACTCAAAACTTGAAAACTTCACAACACAAAACTCAACAGGAAATCTTATAACCTCCGTTAGTGAAAGAAAACAAAACCACCACATAAGGTACTGTGATGAACTCATTCTTTATTTATTTTGGTGTTAAACC
This sequence comes from Triticum dicoccoides, assembly GCF_002162155.2. Lineage (NCBI taxonomy): Eukaryota > Viridiplantae > Streptophyta > Magnoliopsida > Poales > Poaceae > Triticum > Triticum dicoccoides. Next base: position 295,430,099 of record NC_041381.1, read on the forward strand.
TACTGTTTTCCAACTTCTCTATGGTTTATAAACTATTTTACTAGCCATAGATGCATCAAAATAAGCAAACAACACACGAAAAACAGAATCTGTCAAACACAGAACAGTCTGTAGCAATCTATAACTAACGCAAACTTCTGGAACTTTAAAAATCCTACCAAAATAGGAAGTCCTGGACAATTTGTCTATTGATCAGCATCAAAAAGAATCAATGCAAAATCACGTTTATGTGATTTAACAAAACTTAATTCATGCGCGCAAAGTTTCTGTTTTTCAGCAGAATCAAATTAACTATCATCATAGGTTATCCTATAGGTTCTACTTGGCACAAACACTAATTAAAAGATAAAAACACATCTAAACAGAAGGTAGATGAAAGGTCTATTACTAAACAGGAACAAAAACAAAAAACACAAAGAAAATTGGGTTGCCTCCCAACTAGCGCTATCGTTTAACGCCCCTAGCTAGGCATAAAAGCGAAGATAAATCTAAGTAGTGTCATAATAATAAGATAGATCTTGAAAGCTCATCTCATATTCTCTACGTTCGGCTGCAAGTTTTCTTTGAGGCAGGCAAAAGTAATCAAAAGGGCTAAATTTAGCGGGACAAAAGTCCCCAAGATCAATCTCAGGAGGAATGGGTTCCTCCTTAGGCCCTTCATAGTGCACAACTAATTCATCACTAAAAGCATTCTTTTGGCAAAATCTCATGAGCCTATACTCAAGAGAGTATCCTAGCTCATTGTTTCGAAGGGAGAAATCATTATTAAGTTCGTTAATTCTATCAACCAAGACATTGGTAGGAACCTTTTTTCTAAGGTTAAAGCAACATAGTCCGAAGATTGAAAATGCCTAAATTCCTCTTGATCATAGAGGATCGCCTCTATGGAAGGACGATCGACGTCCACCCTATAGTGCACAAAGATTTCTTTGGCCTCTCTTATGATAAATCTAAACTCATGAGACAAAAATATAGTAACAACGCACTTAACAGAAGAATGCTCGATATTAGAAAATTCTAGAAAAATTCTTTGTATGCAAGGATGCATATGCATAAATTATCTTTCAAGTTCAATTACAAGCATAGCGATAGCATCCGAAAGACTACTAGTTTTATGAAGAATAGAACCACCCATGGAAGGTTAAGCACCGGCACAAGTAAAGAAATCTTGAATAACACCTTTTCCAATGATGTTACCACTACCGATTCGAAACTTTTTAGTATGCAAGATAGGGGTTCTTCGGGCGGAGCCTCAGAATTTTCCATGTTATCATTGTTGTCCATATCGACGATAATCTCCCCAATTTCAGACATAACGGCAAACAAAAGCAAGGAGGAAGAAAGCGAGCGAAGGATAGAGGAGGAGATTGGGAAAGAGAGGGCGAATAAAACGACAAGGGTGAAGTGGGGGAGAGGAAAACGAGAGGCAAATGGCAAATAATGTAAATGCGAGGGAGATGAGTTTGTGATGGGTACTTGGTATGTCTTGACTTGAGCGAAGACCTCCTCGGCAACGGTGCCAGAAATCCTTCTTGCTACGTCTTGAGCTTTCGTTGGTTTTCCTTGAAGAGGAAAGGGTGATGCAGCAAAGTAGCGTAAGTATTTCCCTCAGTTTTTGAGAACCAAGGTATCAATCCAGTAGGAGGCTCCTCAAAAGTCCCACGCACCTACACAAACATAAAAAAACTCGCAACCAACGCAATAAAGGGGTTGTCAATCCCTTCACGGCCACTTGCGAAAGTGAGATCTGATAGGGATAGTATGATAAGATAAATATACTTTTGGTATTTTATAATATATATATATATATATGCAAAAAGTAGAGATGCAAATAAAAGTAGATTGAAAGCTTATATGATAAAAGATAGGCCCGGGCCATAGGTTTCACTAGTGGCTTCTCTCAAGATAGCATAAGTATTATGGTGGGTGAACAAATTACTGTCGAGCAATTGATAGAAAAGTGCATAGTTATGAGAATATCTAGGCATGATCATGTATATAGGCATCACGTCTGCGACAAGTACACCGACTCCTGCCTGCATCTACTACTATTACTCCACACATCGACCGCTATCCAGCATGCATCTAGAGTACTAAGTTCATAAGAACAGAGTAATGCATTAAGCAAGATGACATGATGTAGAGGGATAAACTCAAGCAATATGATATAAACCCCATCTTTTTATCCTTGATGGCAACAATACAAAACGTGCCTTGCTGCCCCTGCTGTCACTGGGAAAGGACACCGCAAGATTGAACCCAAAGCTAAGCACTTCTCCCATTGCAAGAAAGATAATTCTAGTAGGCCAAACCAAACTGATAATTCAAAGAGACTTGCAAAGATAACCAATCATACATAAAAGAATTCAGAGGAGATTCAAATATTTCTCATAGATAAACTTGATCATAAACCCAAAATTCATCGGATCTCGACAAACACACGCAAAAAGAGTTACATCGAATAGATCTCCAAGAAGATCAAGGAGAACATTGTATTGAGATTCAAAGAGAGAGAAGAAGCCATATAGCTAATAACTATGGACCCGAAGGTCTGTGGTAAACTACTCACAACTCATCGAAGAGGCTATGGTGTTGATGTAGAAGCCCTCTATGATCGATTCCCCCTTCGGCGGAGTGCCGGAAAATGCTCCAAGATGGGATCTCACGGGTACACAAGGTTGCGGCGGTGGAAATAGGGTTTCGTGGTGCTCCTGGATGTTTTCGGGGCATGGTGATATATATAGGCGAAAAAAGTCGGTCAGGGGAGCATAAGTATTACGGTGGGTGAACAAATTACTGTTGAGAAATTGATAGAAAAGCGAATAATTATGAGATTATCTAGGCATGATCGTGTATATAGGCATCACGTCCGCGACAAGTAGACCGACTCCTGCCTGCATCTACTACTATTACTCCACACATCGACCGCTATCCAGCATGCATCTAGAGTATTAAGTTCATAAGAACAGAGTAATGCATTAAGAAAGATGACATGATGTAGAGGGATATACTCAAGCAATATGATATAAACCCCATCTTTTTATCCTCGATGGCAACAATACAATACGTGCCTTGCAACCCTTTCTGTCATTGGGTAAGTACACCGCAAGATTGAACCCAAAGCTAAGCACTTCTCCCATGGCAAGAAAGATCAATCTAGTAGGCCAAACCAAACTGATAATTCGAAGAGACTTGTAAAGATAACTCAATCATACATAAAAGAATTCAGAGGAGATTCAAATATTTCTCATAGATAAACTTGATCATAAACCCACAATTCATCGGATCTCGACAAACACACCGCAAAAAGAGTTTACATCGAATAGATCTCCACAAAAGAGGGGGAGAACATGGTATTGAGATCCAAAAAGAGAGAACAAGCCATCTAGCTAATAACCATGGACACGAAGGTCTGTGGTAAACTACTCACAACTCATCGGAGGGGCTATGGTGTTGATGTAGAAGCCCTCCATGGTCGAATCCCCCTCCGGCGGAGCGCCGGCGAAGGCTCCAAGATGGGATCTCATGGATACAGAAGGTTATGGCGGTGGAAATTGTTTTTCGTTGGCTCCCTGGATGTTTTCGGGGTACGTAGGTATATATAGGAGGAAGAAGTACGTCGGTGGCCGCCTGGGGGCCCAGGAGACAGGGGGCGCGGGTGCGCCCTCCTATCTCCTGGCCGCCTCGATTGCTTCTTGACTTGCACTCCAAGTCCTCTGGATCACGTTCGTTCCAAAAATCACGCTCCCGAAGGTTTCATTCCTTTTGGACTATGTTTGATATTCCTTTTCTTTGAAATACTGAAATAGGCAAAAAAACAGCAATACGGGTTGGGCCTCCGGTTAGTAGGTTAGTCCCAAAAATGGTATAAATGTGTAAAATAAAAGCCCATAAACATCCAAAAGGGGTAATATAATAGCATGGAACAATAAAAAATTATAGATACGTTGGGGACGTATCAGCCTGCCCTGCAAGGGAGGCTTCTACCTTGACGTTATTCGGCTCCTCTGTCTTGGTCTTAGTTCCTTCTGATCTGTTAGCCAGTTCTTCGAGTCTCTTGGTCTCTTGTTCTGGTGCTCCACTCTTGATCTTGTGCCCGTGCACAGTCAGATCAACAGGCCCTGGGTCTATTGTACCGACAAGAGTAGAGCCTTGGCGGAGTTCATTATAGAATGGACACCAATGCAAGACAAAGAAATTCCAGAAACCTCTCTCCTCGAGAAGAAAACAACTCATGATTGGATTATGTACTTTGATGGGGCCTTCTCGCTCCAACGCGCTGGTGTTGGTGTGCTTCTTGTCGGACCCACCAGATAGCATCTCAACTATGTAATTCAGATGCATTTCCCCAGGGAGAAGGCGACAAAAAACACCGCTGAGTATGAAGGACTGCTTGCCGGTATCAGGATCGCGGCAGACCTTGGAATCAGAAAGCTTATCATCAGAGGCGACTCGCAGTTGGTAGTCAAGCAAGTCAACAAAGATTATTAGAGCCCATTGATGGAAGCATATGTTGATGAAGTGCGGTAATTGGAAGAGCACTTTGACAGATTGCAGACAGAGCACGTTCCTCGTGTAGAGAACAACATAGTAGGCGATCTATCAAAGCGTGCGACACTCAAGCTACATGTGGAACCAGGGACTTTTGTGCTCCACTTAACTCAGCTATCCATAACACCATCAGTTGGGCGGAATAAGAGAAGAAAGTTGAATACTGGCAAGTACTTTCCTGCCAAGCTTCCAGGAGCTGCCGGCAAGGATGGTGTCGGGAACAACAACAAGATTGTCGGTGAGCAGCAAGCTCCCGCAATGAACAAAATTATTGTCGTTGAAAATTGTGCTCCCGCAGCTGAAGAAATGCCTTTAGTCCTTGTCGTCGAGCCACAAGCTCCGGCATGGGCACAACAAATTGTCGATTTCCTTCTAACACGAGAACTTCTCGAGGATCAAGAAGAAGCTGAAGTAGTAGCCTGCCAGTCCAGTATGTATCAGTTTGTCGTAAATGACCTATATAGAAAGAGACCAAACGGGGTGAAATTGAAGTTTTCCTAATGCTTTTGCTCTTGTTTTGGACTTTAATTTTCATGATTTGAATGAACCTAACCCGGACTAGCGTTGTTTTTAGCAGAACTACCATGGTCTTGTTTTTGTGTAGAAAAAAGTTCTCAAAATTGGACGAAACTTTTTGGATAATTATTTGGAATATATAATAATTTCTGGAATCAAGACTCATTGGAGGGGGGCAGCTGCCCAAAAGGCATCAGGGTGCGCCACACCCCTCTGGTGCACCCTGGTGGGTAGTGGGGCCCATGAGGCTCCGCTGACCGTAATTCCAATGCTATAAAATCCTATTTTTGGAGAACAAAATAGGAGAGGAAGTTTCATCCCATTTTACGATATGGAGCCGCCGCTACCTCCTGTTCTTCATCGGGAGACCAGATCTAGAGCCCGTTCGGGGCTCCAGAGAGGGGGGTCTTCGGTCTTCGTCATCACCAACCATCCTCTGTCATCAATTTCATGATGCTCACCGTCGAGAGTGAGTATTTCTTCGTAGGCTCGCTGGTCAGTGAGGAGTTGGATGAGATACATCATGTAATCGAGTTAGTTTTGTTAGGGCTTGATCCCTAGTACCCACTATGTTCTGAGATTGATGTTGCTATGACTTTGCTATGCTTAATGCTTGTCACTAGGCCCGAGTGCCATGATTTCAGATCTGAACCGTTTATGTTTTCACCATTATATCTATGTTCGTGATTCGATCTTGCAAGTTATATGCACCTATTATGTGTTATGATCCATAAACGCCAAGGTGACAACAATTGGGATATTTTCCGGTGATGACCGTAGTTTGACGACTTCATGTATTCACTATGTGTTAATGCTTTGTTCCGGTTCTCTATTAAAAGGAGGCCTTGATATCCCTTAGTTTCCTTATGGATCCCGCTGCCATGGGAGGGTGGGTCAAAAGAGGTCATGCAAGTTCTTTTCCATAAGCACGTATGACTATTTACGGAATACATGCCTACATTATATTTATGAACTATAGCTAGTTATGTGTCGCCCTAGGTTATCACTTATATAAGATGAATATCATCCAACGAAATCACCAATCCAATTCCTACAAGCTTTTCACATATATTTTGCTAAGTTACTATTGTTATTGCTACTGTTACAACTGCTACAAAACTGTTACTATTGTTACCATTATCACTGCTATTGCCACTAGCTACTACTATCAAACTATCATACTACTATGCTACTGATCACTTTGCTGCATATACTTAATCTCCAGGTGTGGTTGAATTGACAACTCAACTGCTAATACTTGCAAATATTCTTTGGCTCCCCTTGTGTGGAATCTATAAATTTGGGTTGAATACTCTATCCTCGAAAACTATTGCGATCCTCTATACTTGTGGGTTATCAAGACCTTTTTCTGGCACCGTTGCCAGGGAGCATATCTATATTTGTTGAGTCCCTTGGGATTTATATCTATTTATCAGTATGAAGAATCTGAAAGATACCAGAACCAAGATTGTTCCATCTAAGACGAGGGGAGGTAAGGAATTGCCATCACACTCTGTACTTGATTCACCTTCTATTTTGAATAGACTTGCAACACCACCACATGCTATTAATTATGATATGTCACAAGTTTTAAATGATGGTACTTCTGCTATGAATGATGTTGTAGCGACCCGACCCGAAATTGGTCAAGTCTCTGTGTATCTATAGTTCTATACCATCCCAAGATCATGCTGGCACACACAATACATTGATGAAAAGATTCAAAGTTCAATCACACCTGAATTTATTACACGATTCTCATATCGAGTCTTTATTACATCATAATAAATTTGGCCGAAGTCCAACTCATGAGAAATAAACTAAAATAAATCTGTGGAAGCGTAGACAATAAGCGAGTCCATCCGACTCCATAGGGCAATCACCAAGCGTGGATCGTAGCCTCACTCCTGGTCGGAAAACTCCTCTGCAAGATAAAACGTGGCAACCTTGTAGGTCAGCATTTTGAATATGCCGGCAAGTCATGAAGAGAGAACAACAAATATTGCTAACACTATATGCAATTTGACTGTGGGGCTCTAAGTTTTATGTTTTTGCGAAAAAGCCAATTTTTTCCTCCAACAAAGGACTTGCTTGGAATTACTACAGAATGTTGGTTGTTATTGAGATGGTTCTGCCAACCAATGTCTCATTCCTGGAATTGTTAATAACCCCTCAATTAAGTAATTTATTTTGTTCAGTGTTGAGATTTCTGGATAACTCCAATTCCAGAGGCTCAGTTGTCCGTAACCGGGGACACGGCTAATCGATTAGATTTCTACTCTGAAGAGTCTTGTGCACTTTACCTGCAAGAATCATTCCCTCCTTTATGTCCTCGTACTGCCTAGTGTTTAAAATGGGACGAACGAAACAGGGCCTTCCGTAGAGTTTCTCTGGGCATTGCCGGTGCCCGTCCATGTCCTACCGTTCTTCTACATCTGCTGGCATCGTCCGTCCAAAGTCACGCCTAGGGTCGACCAAGCCAGAGCCCATAATGGCTTGTGGCTACACAGGTAAGCTTCTGGTCAAGGTGTATCCATCCGTCTCTTCGTGGCTGGGTGAAGCTTTCTGCAAGATGTCATGGCGCTTCTCCATGCATCCCGGCCATCCGCTGGTTTCTCCAAGGTGCCCATCAATTCCGTCCTCCACCCAGTAGTGACTTTTAAGTCTATCTTGAGCATCTTGAAGTCATGGGGTTCTCATCATCTTGTCTCTCACATCTCTCATGTGAACCACTCAACCAACCCCATCTACTAGCATAGCAAAATAAACTACAACGTCCTGGGCAATGGTAACATAGGGATTTGGGTCAACGTACCACGTGGTACTACTCAAGAACATAACTTAAATTCTCCTATTGTATGCATGGTGGGGAGGAAAAATTCTAATGCAACAAATCATAGGTAATGTAAAACATGATCAAATGACTTGCCTGGCTGACGGTCTTCGAATGCTAGTGACTCGTGATAGCAAGCTTTGCACTCCGGGAATTCTATTCGAAGCAAACAATAAAGACATAAGCATACACCTATATTAACATAACAACAAGCTAACATAAATCACACAAAAGTAAGGAACCAAAACCAAAGGAAAAAAATCAAAGAACTTAAAATAATGCTTTATTTACTCCATGAAAACAACTAGCAAAAATATTTTTATCATAGAAAAGGTTTTCTTAACAGAACCAAAACAAAAGTTTTGTTAACTAACAGAAAGGAAAACATTATAAAAACTTTGTGCAAAAAGAATTACATTAAAAGCTATTTTAAAACTCTACTTATGCCTAAAACAAAACTAGTAAGAAAATAAAACAAAACATTTTTTATGTAAATAAAAGTTCACCTTCTAACTCTAGAGGAACGAATCTGACTAAAAATAAAACAACAGAACAAACAAATATTAAAGTAATTAAATCAACAGAAAGCAACAACAAAGTGAAATAAACTAAAACAATGTTGTTTTCGTGTAAAACTAATTTTAATAAAATCTAAAAATACCCAAATTAATCTTACTGCTAGGCAAGGTCAAAACAAAGGAGTGGCAAAAAGAATCACTAATTTTTTACCCTAGCTCATTTTATAGCAGAAATACTAATCTGAGTAAAACTTAAACAAAACAATTTTTAAAAACTAAAACATGGCCGAAACTATTTTATACATAAACTATAGGAAATTTGCAAACTAAGAAAAAAAGAAACACATTAAAATATAACATAACCTAAAAGATATAGATTTTACAAAAACAGAACTATTTTGCTAAAACAAAAACAAAAAGAAAACTAAAAAACCTAACAGTGTTAACGGGCTGAATAGTGGGCGATCTAAAACTAAACTGCACTCGGGCGTCTTATAGGCTAAAAGTCTACAGGCTAAACTGTATCTAGATGTATTTTAGTTCTAGATACATTCCTTTTTATCCATTTTGATGACAATTATTTTCGGACGGGGGGAGTAGTAAGCAGCAGCGTCGGCAGTAGAGGCAACAGGCAGAGCTAGCAGCGGCGCCGACAGTAGCAGCTAGAGACAGCAGCACCTAGCGGCAGCAGTAGTACCAAGCAGCAGCAGGGCGGCGACAACGGTACGCGGCAGCAGCAAGAGTAGCAAGCAGCAGCGCCAAGGCAACAACAAGCAGAGAAGCAAGTAGCAGCAGGAAGCAGCAGGTAGCAGCGACAGCGCAGGAGCAGGCTAGCCAGAAGCGGGGCGGCGCAGCCGGGCGAGGCGCAGCAACAGCAACGCACAGCAACAGGAGCAGATGGGGGCACGGCCACGCGCTCGCGGGGGCGCGTCCAGGGAGCGACGGGCGCGAGCGGGGGCACGCGCAGGCGGCCAACGGCGTGGCCGTACATGGCCAGGGGCGCGAACAATGACGCGATGAACACGAGCTCCGACGACATCGGGCACGACGGTGACGGCGTCCTATGGCGGTGGTTCGATGAAAAACATAGGGGGAACCGGAGGAGAAGTTCACTGTGAGCCTGTAGAGGTGCTAAGTGGGCTCGGGGAAGGCTCGATGGCGCCGGAATTCACCGGGAAGAAGCCACGGTCAAGGACGAAGAAGGGCTCGATTCCTTCACTTTAGATCGCCCCGACTTCAACCAATGATCGAGGAAGAAGAAGCGGTGGCTGGCCTCGCAGACAAGTCTCCCGGGCACGGGGGCGCCGGTGGCCGCGGGATCGAGCGACGCACGGTGGCGGCTGCGTTCGCGAGAGAGAGGGGAGCGATCGAGTGGGGGAAACGGCTATGGTTCGTCAAGGGAGGGAGGAGGGCGTCGGGGCCACCTTATACACGACGGGGAACCACGGGATGGCCGCCACGCACCCACGGCCGCGGCCATGGTGGTCGGATGCACGCCACCACCTCTCGTGAACAGGTAGGAGTAGGAGGGTGGGGTAGGTGGGCCGGCCTAGTGGCCAAGTGGGCTGTGAGGCCTGTGGCGAGGCCTTTTCTCCTTTTTCTCTTATTTTCCTTTTAAGCTTTTCTATTTTAGATTTTAGCTCCTCTTTTGCATTTAGTTGACCCACCAAACATACTTTGGTAAAAAGTGAAACATGTCATATAAATACTAAACAATATTCTTAGAAGGCACGAAAAAGTTTGGGCTCAAAAGGAGTTGCCTAACCATTTTTAGAAATTGGAAAGGCCAATTTCATTGTTGCTGGACCACCAAATTAAATTTTAGGGCATTTTGGGAATTCAAATGAGGTTGGTTCCAACATGACAATGATTAGGGGAATTTATAGAATTATTCGAACATTTTAGTTTCACCGTTCAAGAAATTTGAATTTTGACTTGAATTTGAAATTGAAATTTTTTGAACCGGTTTGGAACAACGTGGGATTTAGCAATAGTAAAAATGATGACATGGCACTATTCACTTGGTATTACTGTAGTTTAATTATCCGGGCATCACAATAGCGGACGAAACAGTAGAAGAGGGTGTCCATGATGAGCGACGACCTGCAGAAAATTACCTCGTCCCTTATTGTGTCGTCCTTGTACTTCCCTTTCAGCTTTACAAGCAAAATGAAACAAACGAGTAATAGAATTGTACTCCTTACAGTCCAATATATCATGAATATCATGATTCAGACCACCTAAAAATCTAGACATAATAGCATCTTCGGTTTCAACTAATCCACATCGCATTAAGCCAGTCTGCAATTCTTGATAATAATCCTCTATAGAACTGCTACCTTGTTTTAAACGTTGCAATTCATTTAGTTTGTCACGAGCATAATATGAAGGAACATAACATTGTCACATAACTCATTTTAAAGCATCCCAAGTAGTAGGTATATTGTTTGAATTAACACGGCAATACTCACTCCACCAAATAGAAGCAAACTTTGTAAATTCACTAGTGGCTGCCCTAACTCTTTGGTTCTCGGGAATATCATGACATGCAAATTTTTGTTCAAGGCAAAGTTCCCAGTCAAGATAAACATCTGGATTAAATTTACCATTTAAAGAAGGCATAATAATTTTAATTTTAGCACTAGAGCGTCCGTAATCTCTAACATCATACCTGTATTGACCTCGTGCCATGCCTTGATGGTTGAAACGTAGTCGCCGATGAGCACGGTCATTGTGGTGATTGACCATTTGGTCGTCTTCGGTGTCACCAAAATAATCCTCATAATTGTCCCCATGTTGCTCGATGCGGGGAGGAATTTGTTGGTGCTGGTGTATGGTGGCGGCATTAGTGGCAGTAGCTGGTGTTGTGGATGACCCATGGGCACACGCCGAGCTCGCGAAATAGCGGCTCCACTCGTGGAGTTACGAGGATCAACGTTGTTGTTGACGGGGGGTGTGATACGTCTCCAACGTATCTATAATTTTTTATTGTTCCATGCTATTATATTACCTGTTTTGGATGTTTATGAACTTTACTTTACACTTTTATATCATTTTTGGGACTAACCTACTAACCGGAGGCCCAGCCCGAATTGCGTTTTTTTGCCTATTTCAGTGTTTCGAAGAAAAGGAATATCAAACAGAGTCCAAATGGAATCAAACCTTCGGGTGCAAGGCGCGCGCCCCACCCTCGTGGGCCCCTCGTTGCTCCCCTGACCGACTTCCTTCGCCTATATATATCTATGTACCCCGAAAACATCCAGGAGCACCACGAAACCCTATTTCCACAGCCGCAACCTTCTGTACCCGTGAGATCCCATCTTGGAGCCTTTTTCGGCGCACCGCCGGAGGGGGAATCGATCATGGAGGGCTTCTACATCAACACCATAGCCTCTCCGATGAGTTGTGAGTAGTTTACCACAGACCTTCGGGTCCATAGTTATTAGCTAGATGGTTTCTTTTCTCTCTTTGAATCTCAATACAATGTTCTCCTCGATCTTCTCGGAGATCTATTTGATGTAACTTTTTTTGCGGTGTGTTTGTCGAGATCCGATGAATTGTGGGTTTATGATCAAGTTAATCTATGAGAAATATTTGAATCTCCTCTGAATCCTTTTATGTATGATTGGTTATCTTTGCAAGTCTCTTCGAATTATTAGTTTGGTTTGGCCTACTAGATTGATCTTTCTTGCAATGAGAGAAGTGCTTAGCTTTGGGTTCAATCTTGCGGTGTCCTTTCCCAGTGACAGCAGGGGCAGCAAGGCACGTATTTTATTGTTGCCATCGAGGATAAAAAGATGGGGTTTATATCATACTAGAGGGTGACGCGCGCTTTGCCGCGCCGTACTTCAGTCAGTCATCATGAATTACGCGCTTCTTTATACGTGAGCTATTGCAATTGGTTGCTTTGTTGTGATGGAAATGATTACTTTTTTGTGGGTTTCACATAAAGAACCCTGATTCTGGCTACTTTTTAGTTACATGCGTGTTTTTTTGTCTCCACTTTTATTCTTAAACTCAGGGACTACAGTGCTAAAACCAATATATATCTATGATTTAAAAAAAATCAAAATAGCCCATTGATATCAACAAGGTTTGTTTGTAGCCTTCCCAAACATTCCCATCATCACGTTCATAACAAAGTACACCTACACTTCACATACTTGGTTAAAATTGTAGCTTTCATAAGCATTCCCCATGTTCCTCACTGAGAGCTCATAACCAAATACAGATAATAATAAAAATCAATATTCCTTGACATCTTTTAGAGGAAAATACAGATACACTTGAACTACACCTTCAGACCATCCCATTTGATCTATCCATCCTGTTCAAAGACATGTTGCTATGACATCCTAGAGGTCATTCATGAGATCCTAGTTTGTAAAAATAAGCACATTAGTTCAGTGATGGTAGAGATAGCAAAACACTTTTTCTGAAATGCTACGATTTCCAAATCATCAAACAGTAGACCACTTTGAAATACTGAAAGGAATGTAGGCTTAATTTCTTTGGCTTCAGTGATGCTAATAACCACGTTACCGTTGTATAAGTGACTATGAGAAATGAATAGTCAGCTGAAGCTCTTACAAGCAGTTGTAGCTGTTAATAGTCCAAAAACTTAGTCTGGCGGGCAACAGAAAGAAAAGTACCACATAATCAAAATTGCAAGTTGGCAGCTGTACTAATCAAAAAGTGGAACCTGTCTGAAAAAATAAAGTAATTGAAATGTAATAATTGAATATTTTCATTATCAGTCAGCGATATAGGCTAGAGACTATTTTCTGCTAACATAGTTGCAGGAATAAACTTTGGGCGAAACTATGATTGTATAATTTAGATAAACATGACCAACTGTTTCTGCTAAATTCCAAGAAGCATTATAAGCGAAGCAAACATTTAAGGCATAATTAACACTCCTCCCTACGATACACACTCAAAAGCGAGTCTAGGGATTGATGCATCAATATTTACTCATGTGTTATAACTATATGTAAAGCATATATTGCCTTGATATCGTCACCAGTATTTTATTTTCAGGGCAAGGATAAACTAAGATTGCTAATGTAACTACTCTTGTACTTAAACTAAAAGTGTATCTCAATCTATTAGAACTGATTATCACAATTCATTAGGAAATAGTATGAAACTTCTCCTTTGCAATTTAATGCATGGAACATTTTTTCTTGCCTCGAGGTGAATTATATGTGCTAGTCATCTAAAACTATAGTTAAAGCCAATAATAATCTGTGCGCACAAAAGGAAACAAAATCAACCAGATACTCTAAAAGAAGTGGTGAATGATATTAATCACCGATTCTGGATAAATGAATTAATGATTTCACTTCTATCAAAGGTGGCATACACATGGATGTATAAGTGCAGGCTAGCACGTAGTGAACAAAGTAATTTCTGATAGGATAAGTGCAGGCTAGCACATAGTGAACAAAGTAATTTCTGATAGGCATTAGTGATAAACATCATCCAAGATAGTGATCGGACGATTAACTCCTCGCACACCTCATTGCAACCATGATGGTCAGCATCAAACATGCAAACAATCATTTGCTCAAGCTCTTGTGACTTTGTGAGTCATGTGCTGGCGGCCTAGTACTGAAATTCAAACATAGCCAAGGGAAAAAATCCTTATGTGCAGAGAATGACAGCCGCTCACCATGGCTCCTGTTGAGTGTAGAGGATGAGAGGTGCCTACGGCGCAATAGTAATCATCAGAGTTGTCATATCAGTAGACAAATACCATGATTTTTGAAAAGAACCATCATTAGTGCAGCCCACCGCGGCACCTTGTTGTTGCCAATTCAGCTGAATGGTCTACATCATGAATAATCAATCAAGCATCATCATCTCTAAATGCCAGCAGCAAGCAACAATAGCAGAAGCAACAACGACAAGCACACGAAAGAGTCAGCAGTAGCTGCCCGGGCCGGCCACTTCAGCTTGGGCAGCGCACGAGCAGCACGCAACAGCGACTACGCACGAGCAGCATGCAGCAGCGACGGCACATGAGCACGAGCAGTGGCAGCGCACGAGCGCGCGGTGGCTAACGGAGGCAAATAACAGCGGCCATCTCCTACGCGTGGTGGCCGGCAGCAACGCTTGACCGGGCAGAGGAGCGGTGGCCCTAGGTGGTTGGGGGGAAGGAGATAGAGGACTCACCGGGGTCGCTGGGAGGCGGCCGTTGGCCACACCGTAGAGGGCCGCCGGGGGCGCCGTCGTCGACCACTGAAGCCCTGACGACCTCCTCCAAATCGATTCCCCTCAGCCAAGCAGCGGTGGACCGACACTTGCCTTTTCTCTCACGCGGCGTGAAGATTTTGACCAGATGGGAACGTCGGTTGCGTGCAGTGCCCTCCACAGGGTCTACATCGAGGCCTGACCCTAACGTGTGTGGCCCAGTAAAAAAACACAAGTAACTCTAGAAGCCAACCGAACCGAGCCTTGTAAGCAGAAAAACCAGACCACCGACGTGATAAGAAGCAAAACATAACCTGCAATCTCGCTGGGTGCTTCAATTCATGGAAGCTTTGTAACTTTACTGATTGCTTGAGTTTATGCCTCTACATCATGTCATCTTGCCTAATGCGTTACTCTGTTCTTATGAACTTAATACTCTAGATGCATGCTGGATAGCGGTCGATGTGTGGAGTAATAGTAGTAGATGCAGACAGAAGTCGGTCTACTTGTCACGGACATGATGCCTATATACATGATCATGCCTAGATATTCTCATAACTATGCACTTTTCTATCAATTGCTTGACAGTAAATTGTTCACCCACCGTAATACTTATGCTATCTTGAGAGAAGCCACTAGTGAAACCTATGGCCCCCGGGTCTATCTTCCATCATATAAGTTTCCGATCTACTTTATTTTGCAATCTTTACTTTTCAATCTATATTATAAAAATACCAAAAATATTTATCTTATCTTATTATCTCTATATCTCACTTTCGCAAGTGTCCGTGAAAGGATTGACAACCCCTTTATCGCGTTGGTTGTGAGGTTCTTATTTGTTTGTGTAGGTACGAGGGACTTGCGTGGAGCCTCCTACTGGATTGTTACCTTGGTTCTCAAAAACTGAGGGAAATACTTACGCTACTTTGCTGCATCACCCTTTCCTCTTCAAGGGAAAACCAACGCAATGCTCAAGAGGTAGCAATAAGGATTTCTGGCGCCGTTGCCGGGAGGTCTTCGCTCAAGTCAAGATATACCAAGTACCCATCACAAACTCATCTCCCTCGCATTACATTATTTGCCATTTGCCTCTCGTTTTCCTCTCCCCTACTTCACCCTTGCTGTTTTATTCGCCCTCTCTTTCCCGTTCGCCTCTCTTTTTCGCTTGCCTCTTGTGTGCTTGTGTGTTGGATTGCTTGTCACAATGGCTCAAGATAATACTAGATTGTGTGACTTTTCCAATACCAACAATAATGATTTCCTTAGCACTCCGGTTGCTCCTCTTAATGATGCTGAATCTTGTGAAATCAATGCTGCTTTGTTGAATCTTGTTATGAAAGAACAATTCTCTGGCCTTCCTAGTGAAGACGCCGCTACTCATCTAAACAACTTTGTTGATTTGTGTGATATGCAAAATAAGAAAGACATGGATACTGATATTGTTAAATTGAAGTTATTTCCATTTTCACTTAGAGATCATGCTAAAACTTGGTTTTCGTCTTTGCCTAAAAATAGTATTGATTCATGGAATAAGTGCAAATATGCTTTTATCTCTAAGTATTTTCCTCCCGCTAAGATCATCTCTCTTAGAAACAATATTATGAATTTTCAGCAACTTGATCATGAGCATGTTGCACAATCTTGGGAAAGAATAAAATTAATGATTCACAATTGCCCTACACATGGTTTGAATTTATGGATGATCATACAAATTTTTTATGTCCGATTGAATTTTGCTTCTAGAAATCTTTTAGATTCGGCCGCCGGAGGCATTTTTATGGAAATTACTTTAGGAGAAGCTACTAAACTCCTAGATAATATTATGGTTAATTATTCTCAATGGCACACCGAAAGATCTACTAGTAAAAAGGTTCATGCTATCGAAGAAATTAATGTTTTAAGTTGAAAGATGGATGAACTTATGAAATTGTTTGCTACTAAGAGTGCTCCTATTGATCCTAATGATATGCCTTTGTCTACTTTGATTGAGAATAATAATGAATCTATGGATGTGAATTTTGTTGGTAGGAATAATTTTGGTAACAATGCTTATAGAGGAAACTTTAATCCTAGGCCGTTTCCTAGTAGTTCCTTTAATAATTATGGTAATTCCTACAACAAGTCTTATGAAAATTTTAGTAAGAGGCTCTCTGATTTTGAGATTAGTGTTAAAGAATTTATGAATTCTCAAAAGAATTTCAATGCTTTGCTTGAAGAAAAATTGCTTAAGATTGATGAATTGGCTAGGAACGTGGATATAATTTTGCTTGATGCTGATTCTTTGAAACTTAGATCTATCCCACCTAAGCATTATATCAATGAGTCTCTCAAAGCCATGAGAATTTCCATTGATGAGTGCAAAGAAAGAACCACTAGGATGCGTGCTAAGAAAGATTGCTTTGTAAGAGCGTGTTCTTCTAGTTTTCATGAAAATAATGATGAAGATCTAAAAGTGATTGATGTGTCTCCTATTAAATCTTTGGTTTTAAAATATGAATCTTGATAATGATGGGACTGGAGATGAGTCAACTTTAGTTAAAAGGCGTCCCAATGATTCAGAGTTTTTAGATCTTGATGCTAAAATCGGTAAAAGTGGGATTGGAGAGGTCAAAACTTTACATAGCAATGAACCCACTATTTTGGATATCAAGGAATTTAATTATGATAATTGTTCTTTAATAGATTGTATTTCCTTGTTGCAATCCGTGTTGAATTCTCCTCATGCTTATAGTCAAAATAAAGCTTTTACCAAACATATCGTTGATGCTTTGATGCAATCTTATGAAAAAAAAATTGAATTAGAAGTTTCTATCCCTAGAAAACTTTATGATGAGTGGGAACCTACTACTAAAATTAAAATTAAAGATCATGAATGCTATGCTTTGCGTGATTTGGGTGCTAGTGTTTCCACGATTCCAAAAACTTTATGTGATGTGCTAGGTTTTCGTGAATTTGATGATTGCTCTTTAAACTTACACCTTGCGGATTCCACTATTAAGAAACCTACGGGAAGGATTAATGATGTTCTTATTGTTGCAAATTGTAATTATGTGCCCGTAGATTTTATTATTCTTGATATAGATTGCAATTTTTCATGTCTTATTATTCTTGGTAGACCTTTCCTTAGAACAATTGGTGCAATTATTGATATGAAGGAAGGAAATATTAGATTACAATTTCCATTAAGGAAAGGCATGGAACACTTTCCTACAAAGAAAATCAAATTACCTTATGAATCTATTATGAGAGCCACTTATGAATTGAATACCAAAGATGGCAATACTTAGATCTATTCTCGCTTTTATGCCTAGCTAGGGGCGTTAAACGAGAGCATTTGTTGGGAGGCAACCCAATTTTATTTTTGTTCCTTGCTTTTTGTTCCTGTTTAGAAATAAATAATTCATCTAGCCTCTGTTTAGATGTGGTTTTATGTTTTAATTAGTGTTTGTGCCAAGTAGAACCTATAGGATCATCTTGGGTGATAGTTAATTTGATCTTGCTGAAAAACATAAACTTCTACGCACGCGTGAATAATTTTAATAAATCACAAAAACATGATTTTTAGTTGATTCTTTTTGAAGTAGATCAACAGACAAATTTCCTAGGACTTCTTATTTTGGTGGGATTTTTAGAGTTCCAGAAGTATTCGAAAGTTACAGATTGTTCTGTTTTTGACAGATTCTGTTTTTCGTGTGTTATTTGCTTATTTTGATGAATCTATGGCTAGTATTGGGGGGTATGAACCATAGATAAGTTGAAATACAGTAGGTTTAACACCAATATAAATAAAGAATGAGTTCATTACAGAACCTTAAATGGTGGTTTTTTTTCTTGCACTAATGGAGCTTATGAGATTTCCTGTTGAGTTTTGTGTTGTGAAGTTTTCAAGTTTGGGTAAAGATTTGATGGATTATGGAATAAGGAGTGGCAAGAGCCTAAGCTTGGGAATGCCCATGGCAACCCAAGATAATTCAAGGACAACCAAAAGCCTAAGCTTGGGGATGCCCCGGTAGGCATCCCCTCTTTCGTCTTTGTCTATCGGTAGCTTTACTTGGAGCTATATTTTTATTCGCCACATGATATGTGTTTTTCTTGAAGCGTCTTGTATGATATGAGTATTTGCTTTTTAATTTACCACAATCATCCTTGCTGTACACACCTTTTGGGAGAGACACACATGATTCGGAATCTATTAGAATACTCTATGTGCTTCACTTATATCTTTTGAGCTAGACAGTTTTGCTCTAGTGCTTCACTTATATTTTTTTAGAGCACGGCGGTGGCTTTATTTTGTAGAAATTATTCATTTCTCATGCTTCACTTATATTATTTTGAGAGTCTTTTAAAACAACATGGTATTTGCTATGGTTATAAAATTGGTCCTAGAATGATGGGCATCCAAGTTGGGTATAATAAAAACTATCATATAAAGTGCATTGAATACTATAATCAATTTGATGCTTGATAGTTGTTTTGAGATATAAAGGTGGTAATGTTAGAGTCATGCTAGTTGGGTAATTATGAAATTAAGAAATACTTGTGTTGAAATTGGCAAGTCCCGTAGCATGCATGTATGGTAAAAGTTGTGTAACAAATTTGTTGCATGGGGTGCTCTTTTGATTTCCTTCCTTATGTGTGGAAGTCGGGATCGCGCGATGGTTAACTCCTACCAACCCTTCTCCTAGGAGCATGCGTAGTAGTACTTTGCTTCGAGGACTAATAAAGTTTTGCAATAAGTATATTAGTTCTTTATGATTAATGTGAGTCCAAGGATTATACGCACTCTCACCCTTCCACCATTGCTAGCCTCTCTTATGCCGCGCAACTTTCGCCGGTATCATACACCCACCATTTACCTTCCTCAAATAAGCCACCATACCTACCTATTATGGCATTTACATAGCCATTCCGAGATATATTGCCATGCAACTTTCCACCGTTTCGTTTATTATGACACGCTCCATCATTGTCATATTGCTTTTGCATGATCATGTAGTTGACATCGTATTTGTGGCAAGGCCACATTCATAATTCTTTCATACATGTCACTCTTGATTCATTGCATATCCCGGTACACCTCCGGAGGCATTCACATACAGTCATATTTTGTTCTAAGTATTGAGTTGTAATTCTTGAGTTGTAAATCAATAAAAGTGTGACGATCTTCATTATTAGAGCATTGTCCCAAGTGAGGAAAGGATGATGGAGACTATGATTCCCCCACAAGTCGGTATGAGACTTCGGACTTTATAAAAATAAAAGAGGCCAAATAAGCCCAAATAAAAAAATAAAAAATAGAGGCCAAAGAAGCCCACCAAAAAAATGAGAGAAAAAGAGAGAAGGGACAATGTTATTATCCATTTTCCACACTTGTGCTTCAAAGTAGCACCATGATCTTCATGATATAGAGTCTCCTATGTTGTCACTTTCATATACTAGTGGGAATTTTCGATTATAGAACTTGGCTTGTATATTCCAATGATGGGCTTCCTCAAAATGCTCTAGGTCTTTATGAGCAAGCAAGTTGGATGCACACCCATTTAGTTTCTTTTGTTGAGCTTTCATACATTTATAGCTCTAGTGCATCCGTTGCATGGCAATCCCTACTCACTCACATTGATATCTATTAATGGGCATCTCCATAGCCCATTGATACGCCTAGTTGATGTGATACTATCTTCTTCCTTTTTGTCTTCTTGACAACCACCATCCTATTCCACATATAGTGTTATATCCATGGCTTGCGCTCATGTATTGCTAGAGAGTTCAAAAAACTGAAGCGCGTTAAAAAGTATGAACCAATTGCTTAGCTGAAACCGGAGTTGTGCATGATGGGAGTATTTTGTGTGATGAAAATGAAGCATAGCCTAACTATAGATTTTGTAGGGATAAGCTTTCTTTGGCTATGTTATTTTGATAAGACATGATTACTTGTTAGTATGCTTGACGTATTACTATTTTTATATTATTATGAACTTTTATCTTGAATCATTTGGATCTGAACATTCATGCCACAATAAAGAAAATTACATTGAGAAATATGCTAGGTAGCATTCCACATCAAAAATTCTGTTTTTATCATTTACCTACTCGAGGACGAGCAGGAATTAAGCTTGGGGATGCTTGATACGTCTCCAACGTATCTATAATTTTTTATTGTTCCATGCTAATATATTACCTGTTTTGGATGTTTATGGGCTTTACTTTACACTTTTATATCATTTTTGGGACAAACCTACTAACCGGAGACCCAACCCGAATTGCTGTTTTTTGTCTATTTTAGTGTTTCGGAGAAAAGGAATATCAAACAGAGTCCAAACGGAATGAAACCTTCGGGAACAATCTTTTTGAAACAAACCCAATTCAGGAGACTTGGAGTGGACGTCAAGAAGAAACCGAGGCGGCCACGAGGGTGCAAGGCGCGCCCTAGGGGGTGGGCGCTCCCCCCACCCTCGTGGGCCCCTCGTGGCTCCCCTGACCAACTTCCTTTGCCTATAT
>NC_041381.1:295451733-295481051 GCF_002162155.2 Triticum dicoccoides
TCTACGTACCCCAAAAACATCCAGGAGAACCATGAAACCCTGTTTCCACCGCCGCAACCATCTGTACCCATGAGATCCCATCTTGGAGCCTTTTATGGCGCTCCGCCGGAGGGGGAATCGATCACGGAGGGCTTCTACATCAACACCATAACCTCTGCAATGAGTTGTGAGTAGTTTACCACAGACCTTCAGGTCCATAGTTATTAGCTAGATGGCTTCTTCTCTATTTTTGAATATACAATGTTATCCTCGATCTTCTTGGAGATCTATTCGATGTAACACTTTTTGCGGTGTGTTTGTCGAGATCCGATGAATTTTGGGTTTATGATCAAGTTTATCTATGAGAAATATTTGAATCTCCTCTGAATTCTTTTATGTATGATTGGTTATCTTTACAAGTCTCTTAAAATTATCAGTTTGGTTTGGCCTACTAGATTGATCTTTCTTGCAATGGGAGAAGTGCTTAGCTTTGGGTTCAATCTTGCGGTGTCCTTTCCCAGTGACAGTAGGGGCAGCAAGGCACGTATTATATTGTTGCCATCAAGGATAAAAAGATGGAGTTTATATCATATTGCTTGAGTTTATCCCTCTACATCATGTCATCTTGCTTAATGCGTTACTCTGTTCTTATGGACTTAATACTCTAGATGCATGCTGGATAGCGGTCGATGTGTGGAGTAATAGTAGTAGATGCAGGCAAGAGTCAGTCTACTTGTCGCGGACGTGATGCCTATATACATGATCATGCCTAGATATTCTCATAACTATGCACTTTTCTATCAATTGCTCGACAGTAATTTGTTCACCCACCATAATACTTATGCTATCTTGAGAGAAGCCACTAGTGAAACCTATGGCCCCTGGGTCTATTTTCCATCATATAAGTTTCCGATCTACTTTATTTCGCAATCTTTACTTTCCAATCTATATCATAAAAATACCAAAAATATTTATCTTATCTTATTATCTCTATGAGATCTCACTTTCGCAAGTGGCCGTGGAGGGATTGACAACCCCTTTATCGCGTTGGTTGCGAGGTTCTTGTTTGTTTGTGTAGGTACGAGGGACTTGCGTGGAACCTCCTACTGAATTGATACCTTGGTTCTAAAAAACTGAGGGAAATACTTACACTACTTTGCTGCATCACGCTTTCCTCTTCAAGGGAAAACCAATGCAGTGCTTAAGAGGTAGCAGGGTGCAGTCCGCAACTCATCCAGACGTGACAACATGTCCTTTAGATGTGTGTTCGCAACACCCTATGCATCCTCTATGGCCTTGAGCCTCTCTTCGGCCGCAATGTGGGCACCCTCAAGTTCGGAGAGACACTCACTGATGACTTTCACATCCGCGGTGAGACCCTCAAGTGTGGGTTGATCCTGTGCCATTGTTAGCGAAAGAGAAAAAACACAGTGTATAAACCCTATCAACTAGTAGGACGTGGTGGAAAAAAATTCGCTCCCACTCAAGCTTAGTATCAAATTCTTACTTGTCCTTACCAATGCAACATGTGGTGATCGGCGCGTTGGTGTTGGCTTCAAACGACCGATGAAGATTGGATGGGGCGATAACTAGGACTCAGTATTGTCGGGCCTGTATTTATTGGTAGGAAAAACTGTAGATTGGCAAAGGTTTCTTAACTCACAATATTGGTGGCACAATTTAGCAAAAAGCAATGCAAGTTGAATAATTGCTTAAACTCCTAACTAGTGCTGGCAGTCGACTAGTAAAAAATAAAATAATCTAAGCCCAGATACTGAATCAAATGAGTGGAAGCCAGTGAAAATATGATAGCTCTAAATAGCTAGATATAAGTGAAGTGTAAACGCGATGTATAATAAAGCTCGAGAGAATTGACCATAAATGAAGTGCCGATCAAGTAGTAGCAACAATAATGTTCGAAGTAGCAAATAGAACCAAACAGCTTAAAACAGATGCTAGCCGACCGGAACTTGCACTTTTTTCCCGTTCATTTTTTTCCTTTTAATATTTTTTTTCCTTTTTCTTCTTTTCTTTTGTTTCTCTTGTAAGCCAGTACAAGCTTAGGTAGATGTCACATACACAGTTTAGATCAACAGGAAGCAAAGAAACTACCAGACCGTGTGCTCTTGGAGTGGCAAAGCAAACTTGTCCCAAGAAAAACAAGGCACAACTCTTGCGATGGAACGTGTGCTACATGCATGCAATATCGTGTTGTGAGGAAACAGCGGCACTGACGGGCAAACAATATTATTTGTTTTCGATGTCTGTGGTACAACGCAAATACTCCCTCCGTTCGGAATTACTTGTCATAAAAATATATAAAAATGAATATATTTACAACTAAAATACATCTAGATATATTTATTTCTTGGACGAGTAATTTCGAACGGAGGGAGTAGATGGCAGTACTGCACGCACCCCAGGACAGACACAGGTTTGGATATGCGATGAGCGGAGGCAGCCATACATGGACACGTAACAGAAGATCTGATCTTGATTTTTTTCGGATGAACAACTAACCCGCGGCAGAAAATTTGCTGGACAGAAACGAGTGCGATCTAGTAGATAATTTTGTCCCAAACTAATCTAAACCAGCACTAGTATTAGATGAATGCAACCAAAAATTCAACTACGCAAATACTAGATCAAAAATTGCTAAAGGCTAAAAAGGTAGGTAAGATAGATGAACTAATCTATTTTTTTGGCTTTTTGTGGGTTGTAGGATTGGAAAATAATCTAATCTAATAAAACTGTAGGTCTCTCACCGATGAACCTGAAAACTGATACCATTTGATGTGAACAGGGGACCCGATCTTTCGATGAGAGAGAGATAACTACGATTTTGGCTGGGACCTGACCCTCACGATCCGGCTACCAACCGTATAAGGAGAACCATACACGGCTGATATCTACAGCAATCACTGAACCAACTCCACGGTGTTATCGATCGAGCCAACGGCGCGATCGACCTATCCACGAAGGATTTTTCTTGCAAGCAAATCGAAGAACATGCAAGAAAATAATAGCCAAGCAATCTGAAATTACGGATATGTTAGATGGAATAAATCTCACAAGATGAAATTTGGGGTTCCGATAGGATTTCTTGACGTCGCACTAGCCGCTACGAGTGAAGACAAATAAAAGTAGCTAAAGCTAAATTTTTCTAAACAAAACCCGAGTCTAAATCCTAACAGATGATGGCTATTTATTAATTACAGAGCCTCGTTCGATCCAAGACTGTGGCGACTGACTTCCATGGACAGATCGATGTGTTGGACCGTCCCAACTCTCTTCGTGAGGCTCACGCAAGCAACAAAAAAATATTGGCCCATGCTGGCCCACCTATTGGCTGGTCTTTGCATGCATTGCCTCGTGGCAGAACTCGTTGGACGTTGCTATGCATGCTTATGGGCCCACCGTCTTGATTGATTTTGATATGTTGATTAGAGGCCGCATCACGATCGTGGTACTTTGCTAGTACAAGTGCATGCGTATACACACACGACTATATGCATCTATGAACACACGTCTCCACATGCTCTTCTTTAATTCTGCATACAATAACTAGATGTATTGTACGTTTGTATCTAATAGTGAAACAAATAATTGAATACTTGTTATTAGAAATCATCTGAAAAATATGTCATGTAATATTTTTAGATGTATCTGTGGTAGCTATGTCCACATCATGATTTAAATAAACTCACACCTACTGAGATATCACTGCAAATGGATGACAAATTGACTGCCATACCTATCGGTATTTATGAGGATGTGCCCATTGTTGTTGCAAATGTTACTATCTTAACAGACTTTGTTATGCTTGAGATGCCCGAGGACGGCAACATGTCGATTATCCTTGGTAGACCCTTTTTGAATACTACAGGGGCTATTATTGATTGCAAGAAAAGCAAGGTAACTTTTCATATCAATGGTAATGAGCATATGATACATTTTTTGAAGAAACAATTTCAAGTAAATGGTATTAATGTTATTGAAAAGTCTCCGACAATTACTATTGGAAGTTTTCAACTCCCTTTACCTACTGCCAAGAAGAAATATGGAACACTTATTGTTGGGGATATGCATATTCCCGTTGAGGTAACTTTGAGGTAACTTACTGTTTTACGACGGTTCTTCGGGTTCATGCTAATTGAATGTGATTGTTAATAAGATTTGATCAACCATATTAATGGATTATTTTCGAGAGGGATGTGGTCGATGAATTTAGTAAGCACAACCTTCTGTCCCTACTTTTAGTTTCTGTTTTTCTTAGTTAAATACAACAGAATGCCATCTTTATCATGTTTTCTGAATTTTCCGTGCAATAAAAGGTGGTCAAAATAAAAGTGCTTAGAATGACCTGAAATTTTAACACAATTTTTTCTGATTATTTAAGAATGTTTGGTACAAATAACATCATGAGGGGGTGCCCCTGGTGCCCACAAGACATGAGGGCACGCCAGCTACCTGCTACCTCTTGAGCACTACGTTGGTTCTCCCTTGAAGAGGAAAAGATGATGTAGCAAAGTAGCGTAAGTATTTCCCTCAGTTCTGAGAACCAAGGTATCAATCCAGTAGGAGGCTACACGCAAGTCCCTTGTACCTACACAAACAAACAAGAACCTCGCAACCAACGCGATAAAGGGGTTGACACTCCCTCCACGGCCACTTGCGAAAGTGAGATCTAATAAAGATAATAAGATAAGATAAATATTTTTGGTATTTTTATGATATAGATTGGAAAGTAAAGATTGCAAAATAAAGCAGATCGAAAACTTATATGATGGAAAATAGACCCAGGGGCCATAGGTTTCACTAGTGGCTTCTCTCAAGATAGCATAAGTATTACGGTGGGTGAACAAATTACTGTCGAGCAATTATAGAAAAGTGCATAGTTATGAGAATATCTAGGCATGATCATGTATATAGGCATCACGTCCGCGACAAGTACACCGACTCCTGCCTGCATCTACTACTATTACTCCACACATCGACCGCTATCCAGCATGCATCTAGAGTACTAAGTTCATAAGAACAGAGTAATGCATTAAGCAAGATGACATGATGTAGAGGGATAAACTCAAGCAATATGATATAAACCCCATCTTTTTATCCTTGATGGCAACAATACAATACGTGCCTTGCTGCCCCTGCTGTCACTGGGAAAGGACACCGCAAGATTGAACCCAAAGCTAAGCACTTCTCCCATTGCAAGAAAGATAATTCTAGTAGGCCAAACCAAACTGATAATTCAAAGAGACTTGCAAAGATAACCAATCATACATAAAAGAATTCAGAGGAGATTCAAATATTTCTCATAGATAAACTTGATCATAAACCCAAAATTCATCGGATCTCGACAAACACACCGCAAAAAGAGTTACATCGAATAGATCTCCAAGAAGATCAAGGAGAACATTGTATTGAGATTCAAAGAGAGAGAAGAAGCCATATAGCTAATAAGTATGGACCCGAAGGTCTGTGGTAAACTACTCACAACTCATCGAAGAGGCTATGGTGTTGATGTAGAAGCCCTCTGTGATCGATTCCCCCTTCGGCGGAATGCCGGAAAAGGCTCCAAGATGGGATCTCACGGGTACACAAGGTTGCGGCGGTGGAAATAGGGTTTCGTGGTGCTCCTGGATGTTTTCGGGGCATGGTGATATATATAGGCGAAAGAAGTCGGTCAGGGGAGCCACGAGGGGCCCATGAGGGTGGGGGGCGCGCCCACCCCCCTAGGGCGCACCCTGGACTCTCGTGGCCGCCTCGTTTGCTTCTTGACGTACACTCCAAGTCTCCTGGATTGCGCTTATTCCAAAAATAACTCTCCCGAAGGTTTCATTCCGTTTGGACTCCGTTTGATATTCCTTTTCTGCGAAACACTGAAATAGGCAAAAAATAGCAATTTGGGCTGGGCCTCCGGTTAATAGGTTAGTCCCAAAAATGATATAAAAGTGTATAGTAAAGCCCATAAACATCCAAAATGGATAATATAATAGCATGGAACAATAAAAAACTATTGATACGTTGGAGACGTATCAAGCATCCCCAAGCTTAATTCATGCTCGTCCTCGAGTAGGTAAATGATAAAAACATGATTTTTGATGTGGAATGCTACGTAGCATATTTCTCAATGTAATTTTCTTTATTGTGGCATGAATGTTCATATCCAAATGATTCAATATAAAAGTTCATATTGACATAAAAATAGTAAAACTTCAAGCATACTAACAAAGTAGTCATGTCTTCTCAAAATAACATGGCCAAAGAAAGTTATCCCTACAAAATCATATAGTCTGGCTATGCTCTATCTTCATCACACAAAATATTTAAATCATGCACAACCCCAGTTTTAGCCAAGAAATTGTTTCATACTTTAGTATTCTCAAACTTGTTCAATCTTCACGCAATACATGAGCGTGAGCCATGGACATAGCACTATATGTGGAATAGAATGGTGGTTGTTGAGAAGACAAAAAAGGAGAAGATAGTCTCACATCAACTAGGCGTATCAGCGGGCTATGGAGATGCCCATTAATAGATATCAATGTGAGTGAGTAGGGATTGCCATGCAACAGATGCACTAGAGCTATAAATGTATGAAAGCTCAACAAAAGAAACTAAGTGGGTGTGCATCCAAATTGCTTGCTCACGAAGACCTAGGGAAATTTGAGGAAGCTCATCATTGGAATATACAAGCCAAGTTCTATAATGAAAAATTCCCACTAATATATGAAAGGGACAACATAGGAGACTCTATATCATGAAGATCATGGTGCTACTTTGAAGCACAAGTGTGGAAAAAGGATAGTAACATTGTCCCTTCTCTCTTTTTCTCTCATTTTTTTGGTGGGCTTCTTTGGCCTCTTTTTTCATTTGGGCTTCTTTGGCCTCTTTTATTTTTCATAAAGTTCGGAGTCTCATCCCGACTTGTGGGCGAATCATAGTCTCCATCATCCTTTCCTCACATGGGACAATGCTCTAATAATGAGGATCATCACACTTTTATTGATTTACAACTCAAGAATTACAACTCAATACTTAGAAAAAAAATATGAGTCTATGTGAATGCCTTCGGCGGTGTACTGGGATATGCAATGAATCAAGAGGGACATTTATGAAGTAATTATGAAAGTGTCTTTGCCACAAATACGATGTCAACTACATGATCATGCAAAAGCAATATGACAATGATGGAGCGTGTCATAATAAACGGAACGATGGAAAATTGCATGGCAATATATCTCGAAATGGCCATGGAAATGCCATAATAGGTAGGTATGGTGGCTGTTTTGAGGAAGGTATATGGTGGGTGTATGGTACCGGCGAAAGTTGCGCGGCACAAGAGAGGCTAGCAATGGTGGAAGGGTGAGAGTGCGTATAATCCATGGACTCAACATTAGTCATGAAGAACTCATATACATATTGCAAAAATCTATAAGTTATCAAAACAAAGTACTACACGCATGCTCCTAGGGGATGGGTTGGTAGGAGTTAACCATTGCGCGATCCCGACCTCCACACATAAGGAAGACAATCAATAAATAAATCATGCTCCAACTTCATCACATAACGGTTCACCATACGTGCATGCTACGGGAATCCCAAACTTTTAACACAAGTATTCCTCGAATTCAGAACTACCAAACTAGCATTACTCTAATATTACCATCCTCATATCTCAAAACAATCATCAAGCATCAAACTTCTCATAGTATTCAATGCACTTTATATGATAGTTTTTATTATACCCAACTTGGATGCCCATCATATTAGGACTAATTTTATAACCAAAGCAAATACCATGTTGTTCTAAAATACTCTCAAAATAATATAAGTGAATCATGAGAGATCAATAATTTCTACAAAATAAAACCACTCCCGTGCTCAAAAGATATAAGTGAAGCACTAGAGCAAAATTGTCTAGCTCAAAAGATATAAGTGAAGCACATAGAGTATTCTAATTAATTTTGAATCATGTGTGTCTCTACCAAAATGTGTGTACATAAAGGATGATTGTGGTAAACGAAAAAGCAAATACTCATATCATACAAGACACTCCAAGCAAAACACATATCATGTGGTGAATAAAAATATAGCTCCAAGTAAAGTTACCAATAGACGAAGACGAAAGAGGGGATGCCTTCCGGGGCATCCCCAAGCTTAGGCTTTTGGTTGTCCTTGAATTACCTTGGCGTACCATGGGCATCCCCAATCTTAGGCTCTTGCCACTCCTTATTCCGTAATCCATCAAATCTTTACCCAAAACTTGAAAACTTCACAACACAAAACTCAACAGAAAATCTCATGAGCTCCATTAGTGCTAGAAAGCAAACCACCACTTTAAGGTACTGTAATGAACTCATTCTTTATTTATATTGTTGTTAAACCTACTGTATTCCAACTTCTCTATGGTTCATACCCCCCGATACTAGCCATATATTCATCAAAATAAGCAAACAACACACGAAAAACAGAATCTGTCAAAAACAGAACAGTCTGTAGTATTCTGTAACTTCCGAATACTTCTGGAACTCTAAAAATCCTACAAAAATAGGAAGTCCTTGTATATTTGTATATTAATCTACTGCAAAAAGAATAAACTAAAAAGCACTTTCTGTGATTTATTAAAATTATTCTCGTGCGCGCAGAAGTTTCTGTTTTTCAGCAAGATCAAATTAACTATCACCCAAGATGATCCTATAGGTTCTAATTGGCACAAACACTAATTAAAACATAAAACCGCATATAAACAGAGGCTAGATGAATAATTTAATACTAAACAGCAGCAAAAAGTAAAGAACAAAAATAAAATTGGGTTGCCTCCCAACAAGCGCTACCGTTTAACGCCCCTAGCTATGCATAAAAGTGAGAATAGATCTAGGTATTGCCATCTTTGGTATTCAATTCATAAGTGGCTCTCATAATAGATTCATAAGGTAATTTGATTTTATTCCAAGGAAAATTTTCCACGACTTTCCTTAATGGAAATTTGAATCTAATATTTCATTCCTTCATATCAATAATTGCATCAATCGTTCTAAGGAAAGGTTACCAAGAATAATAGGACATGAAAGATTGCAATCTATATCAAGAACAATAAAATCTACGGGCACATAATTCCTATTTCCAACAATAAGAACATCATTAATACTTCCCACAGATTTCTTAATAGTGGAATCCGCAAGGTGCAAGTTTAAAGAGCAATCATCAAAATCACGGAAACCTAGCACATCACATAAAGTTTTTGGAATCGTGGAAACACTATCACCCAAATCACACAAAGCATAGCATTCATGATATTTAATTTTAATTTTAATAGCAGGTTCCCGCTCATCATAAAGTTTTCTAGGGATAGAAACTTCTAGTTCAAGTTTTTCTTCATAAGATTGCATTAAAGCATCAACGATATGTTTAGTAAAAGCTTTATTTTGACTATAAGCATGAGGAGAATTTAACACGGATTGCAACAAATAAATACAATCTATTAAAGAACAATTATCATAATTAAATTCCTTGAAATCTATAATAGTGGGTTCATTGCTATGTAAAGTTTTGACCTCTCCAATCCCACTTTTACCAAATTTTGCATCAAGATCTAAAAACTTCGAATCATTGGAACGCCTTTTAAGTAAAGTTGACTCATCTCCAGTCCCATCATAATTAAGATTCATATTGCAAAACAAAGATTTAATAGAGGACACATCAATCAATTTTAGATCTTCATCATTATTATCATGAAAACTAGAAGAACACGCTTTTACAAAGCAATCTTTCTTAGCATGCATCCTAGCGGTTCTTTCTTTGCACTCATCAATAGAAATTCTCATAGCTTTGAGAGACTCATTGATATCATGCTTAGGTGGAATAGATCGAAGTTTCAAAGAATCACCATCAAGAGAAATTCTATCCATGTTCCTAGCCAACTCATAAATCTTAGGCAATTTTTCTTCAATCAAAGCATTGAAATTATTTTGAGAAATCATAAATTCTTTAACACTAATCTCAAAATCAGAGGGAATCTTATTAATATTTACATAAGAGTTGTTGTAGGAATTACAATAATTATTAGAGGAATTACTAGGGAACGGCCTAGGATTAAAGTTTCCTCTATACGCGTTATTACCAAAATTATTCCTACCAACAAAATTCACATCCATAGATTCATTGTTATTCTCAATCAAAGTAAACAAAGGCATATCATTAGGATCAATAGGAGCACTCTTATTAGCAAACAATTTCATAAGCTTATCCATCTTTCCACTCAAAATATTAATCTCTTCTATCGCATGAACTTTTTTACTAGTAGATCTTTTGGTGTGCCATTGAGAATAATTAACCATAATATTATCTAGGAGTTTAGTAGCTTCCCCTAAAGTGATTCCATAAAAGTGCCTCCCACGGCCGAATCTAAAAGATTTCTAGAAGCAAAATTCAATCCGGCATAAAATTTTTGTATGATCATCCATAAATTTAATCCATGTGTAGGGCAATTGCGAATCATTAATTTCACCCTCTCCCAATATTGTGTAACATGCTCATGATAAAGTTGCTTAAAATTCATAATATCGTTTCAAGGAGAGATGATCTTAGCGGGAGGAAAATACTTAGAGATAAAAGCATCTTTGCACTTATTCCAAGAATCAATACTATTTTTAGGCAAAGATGAAAACCAAGTTTTAGCACGATCTCTAAGTGACAATGGAAATAACTTCAATTTAACAATATCATTATCCATGTCTTTCTTTGTTTGCATATCACACAAATCAACAAAGTTGTTTTGATGAGTAGCGGCATCTTCACTAGGAAGGCTAGAGAATTGATCTTTCATGACAAGATTCAACAAAGCAGCATTGATTTGACAAGATTCAGCATCATTAAGAGGAGCAATCGGAGTTCTAAGGAAATCATTATTATTGGTATTGGAAAAGTCACACAATTTAGTATTATCTTGAGCCATCGTGACAAGCAATCCAACACACAAGCACACAAGAGGCGAGCAAAAAAGAGGCGAACGGAAAAGAGAGGGCAAATAAAACGGCAAGGGTGAAGTGGGGGAGAGGAAAACGAGAGGCAAATGGCAAATAATGTAATGTGAGGGAGAAGAGTTTGTGATGGGTACTTGGTATGTCTTGACTTGAGTGAAGACCTCCCCGGCAACGGTGCCAGAAATCCTTCTTGCTACCTCTTGAGCACTGCGTTGGTTTTCCCTTGAAGAGGAAAGGGTGATGCAGCCACTACAAAAAAATACACTTCCGTGATGATACGTGTTTGTCACAGTAGGTTGCTTTTTTTGTCATGCATGTACATCCATGAAAAATTTATGACAGAATCAAGATAGTCATACCTGTGCTGTCGTAGAAGTGTTCCATGACATTACCAACATTATCATCACCGAAGTGTCCACTTCCATGACGATAAATCGCGCGTCACAGAAGTGCTTTCGTCAAGGGTGACCGACACGTGGCATCCACCGTAACG
Source organism: Triticum dicoccoides (assembly GCF_002162155.2). Taxonomy (NCBI): domain Eukaryota; kingdom Viridiplantae; phylum Streptophyta; class Magnoliopsida; order Poales; family Poaceae; genus Triticum; species Triticum dicoccoides. Next base: position 295,463,197 of record NC_041381.1, read on the forward strand.
GAACGCTGTTAAGCTATGGGGTCGGGTTTTGGATCCGATAACCCGTTAACAGCCCCGACCAATGGGAAATTTCCACATGTAAAATTCTTATTGGTCGGACGAAACACGTGTCAGCTCGTCAGTGGGTCAGATAGGCGCCTATGATATGTCGACACGTGCCACGGCCCACCACTGGCCCATTTAGCTTACAAAGCCGACCCGTTTGACTTGGTCAAAAGTTAATGGGCTGGCCCATGAAAAGCTTGTTAACGGTCTCTTCACAAATAGCCCATTTTACGGCCCGTTAGGCACTAAAGGAAATCAGCCCAACAACGTCATGTGGCCCGTCGAATATAACACCAGCCCATTTCACTTTCGGCCCATGTATGGCCCACGACGTCTTTCGGCCCATATGAGGCCTTCGTATCTTTCGGCCCTTTACAGGCCCACGGTGACTCTAGCCCATAATGAACAGTAATTTTCTTTGTACCCGTTAATGGCCCGTGATTTACATGGGCCGTTTCCAGCCCGTGTTAGCTTTCGGCCTATTGACGGCCCATACGTTCTTGGGCTCCTTTTCAGCCCTCGATTACTTCTGGCCCGTTACTGGCCTGTTCCCCTAATGGGACAAATTCGGCCCATGGCAAGAGTCGCCCCGTTACTGGCATGTTCCCCAAATGGGACAAATTCGGCCCATGGCAAGAGTCGGCCCGTTACTGGCCTATTACCCTAATGGGCCAAATTCGGCCCATGGCAAGAGTCGGCCCTTTTCTGGCCAGCCCGTCCTATATTTTGGCCCATTAACGACCCATTATGCCTGTGACAAAATTAAGCTTTTGCAGTCCTACGGCCTGTTAACGTCCCGTTACCGTGCTGGGCCGATACCAATTACACCCGATTACTGCCCATGTAGACCCATTTATCCGACGGCCCTAGGCCCATTTATCGACGGCCCAAGGCCGACCGATTACATGCCCATTTATCGACGGCCCGTAGGAGACCCATGGATCCTACGGCCCGTATATGGCCCATGGGTAGTTGCGGCCACTAGCAAACCAGGGAAAAAGAAGACTAGGAAATAAATAAGGCCCAAACTAATGCTAGGCTATTAAGGCGATTGCACAGATTACATCCACTCGGCATCGTAGATCGCCACCAGTGCAAATATAGGGAACACCCTACACTATACAAAAATGGCTTGCTGTTTTCTTCAGCCGGTGGCTGCACGTTAAGAATAAATTTTGTATTGCACCAAAACAAATTACAACTATATAACAAAAGGAAGGTTGGCATAAAACTTAACAGTCTAGCAGATAAATGCACCACCAGAAGTTCAGAAGCTCGGTTCATTTGACCTGACTGTTATGTTTTCATGTTGTATTGTCCGATGGAACACCATAACCCTCGCCTTCATTTCCCCTAGGCTCCTGAACAACATAGCAAATATCTAATAGTCTGGTTTCAAAACCATGCATATCTTGATGACATTGAGCAATGTTTCTCCTTGTTTCACAAAGGGCCTCTATTAGGGAATGGACTTGTGTCTGGAGCGCAGATACAACATTGCTTTGAGCTTGCATATCTTGATCATGAGGCAGTTTGGACGATATTGCCTTAACAACCAACCCAGTATTACACAGGAACGTGCTTTTGGCACTGTTAATGGACAGGTATTGACCCACTGCAGCAAGAACTGACATTGCGGTTATAGTTGCCTCGCCACCTTTAGAAGGTGGTGGTTCCACCATTTTTTCCATAGCTCGCTGAAAAGTTGAGGTTTTACATTAGTAGTACCAGAACAGAAGATATTAAGAAGGCAGCAAAACCAAACAAAATAGCTTTGGTCTATGTACAGAACTTATTCTAGTGAACCCATGTAAAATATTAGTTGTATTTTATTGCAAAGTACATAATAAAACCAGGTTCCAAACATATGACCATGTACCATCGCTAATGTATTGTCTATTTCTTCACATTGTATTGAGGGCTAAGGATAAAGAAACGAAGTTTATAATACGGTAAGCATAGTATGACATCATTCATATCACAAAACAACTGAGAACAGACAAACAGGCAATTGTAATGTTGTGTGGGCAAGTCCAGCACGGAACTAGATTACGGGTCAAGATCAAAGGAACATCACTCCTCCCTTTTAAACCTTGTAAGGTGCAATGATACGCTAAGATAATTGTGTATAAAATTGAAAAGAGTAATAGACATTGGCTGCAAACCATGCAGTTCAAGGCACAAGTTAGAGTAAGTAGTAGTTAAAAGGCATGAGGATTAAGGACTTACAACAGCGGCTTTGACTAGTGTAGTCATGCCCTTCTTCTTGCTGGTGTGACAGTCCTTGAAGATTTCCACAACATTTGGTTCAGGTACTTTTTGGTCCTTGCGGGCTTTCCTCTGCATTTTGAACAAGTCAATATAGATCTGATAATATGGTACATCGAAAAGAGTGAAACAACAGCTAATTACAAGAGCCTCGCAGTGTGCAATATAGCTACGAGATCCTGTCGTCTGTTGGAATTTCACTTACGTACGGTTGGCCTTGTTCTTTGAACAATTCACCTACAAGAAGATAGATTTGTGTGGCACATGCGTCAATAGGACTTCAACATGTGATCTGTTCACATATATATAATGTACCTGATACTTTGGATCAGACCAGTGTTTAACAAGGTCCCTCCAGTCTTCATCCGATATATTTTCCACTGGAGATGTTTGGGAAAGTTCACTGTTAGCCTTGCCTTCAAAGTGAGTTTTCCTCAAGTTATACCGATACTTTCGTAGAGCAGACTTGAAAACATGGGTGCAAGCTTGTCTGGTTGCATCATCTTGGCTATCCAACTTGAACCTCATCTGTTGAAAATTATGGGAGTCTCATTATCAGCAACCTAGAAAGTATGGGACAGAGCAAGACGATATTACTAGTTTCCATACATAACCATATTTACAGATAAATGGTCGAGGAAGGTGTTGAACTGGGTTTCGTCTTTGTCATTCCTGTACTGAATCCATGTTGGGAGGATACGTACATGACACCTAACGGCAACCGCTGCCTCTGATACTAACTTGGCTGACTCTGTAGCATCACATGGCCTTTTTAAACCTACCTCAAAACGGATCTCCATTCTTCCTCCTCTAGATTTAGTTAACCTATCGAGCATTATCCCTGATGTTTGTTTCCTCTTGCGCATAGGTGCTAGTCCAACAACAAACATAGGAAGTGTTAGTGTACATCAAACTGTGAGACTACATCTAAGGAAGCATGCAACTGTAACTTGACTCCAGCAACTACCTTCTTGCTGTTGAAGCTCACAAGGTTCATCTGATATTGCCAACTCGTCTTGTGTCAAGAGTGCTTGGGAAGTAGTGTCAGGTGGCAAGGGAGCTTGGGAACATGCTGCTAGCTCAGTTGACGCACGAGTATGTCGTGCAGCTGGTAGTACTGTGGTAGGTGTTGCAAGAACTAGGGCTGTCTCTGCTTGTTTGGTGGCAGCTATTTGTTTCTGTTTGGCTTTTTTTGCAGTTCGTGTAGCATGGGATGCCGTGTTTGTAGAATTTTCCGCTGGACTTTCACCTTCTATTGCACCATCAGTACCAGCAGAATCTGCAGGATTCATCCGCTTCTCATTCCCCGCCATTCTCTGTTTCTTCCTCTTTCTCTGTGCCATGTTAAGTCAAGCCGACAAGAAAAATGAATAAAATTTAGTTCTTCAGAACAAATTGATGCATGATGCAGACGAATAAAACTTTGATGTTAGACAACCACATGATAGGAGGATGTAATATGTATGAAAAATAGGACGGAAGAGATAACCAAAACTATGATGTGTAAACTAAGAAGAAGACATTTCACCAAATTAGAAGCAATGCAATGGAAGGTAGACACCATATGAAAGATGCTACAAATATCGCTCTGCCAAGTTAACAGTGTCTCAACATAAATGGCGTTTAAACAAATGTGAAGTAGTACAAGAAATAAATCATATGCAAGATGCAAACAACATCACACTACCATGTTAGAGGTCTCTCGTCATTAGTGCCATTGCATATTCATAGCATTGCATATTCACAGCTTATGATGTGTAAACTAAGGAGAAGGCATTTCAACAAAGTAGAAGCAATGAAAGCTAGACACCATATGAAAGATGCAAATAATATCACTCTACCAAGTTAAAACTGTCTCGTCATAAGTGCCATTTCAACAAATTAGTAGTACAAGCTAGAAAAGAATGTGAGATGTAACCTATATCACACTCCGAAGTCAAACGTGTCTTATGATAAGTGATTGTTGCAGGTCACACAACAATAGTAATTTGATGTAAGAACATGGTGTGATAGACATATATTGTATGTTCTAGAAATAGGAACACGTGTCTTATTCAAGTATAATGTGTAAAGTAAGCAGATGGAATTCAACAAAATTAGAAGCAATACAAGCTCGACATCACACATAACATGCAACCACATATAATAGTGCCAAGTTAGAGGGAGCACCAGTGATGCTGCACTAGGGGAGACGTGCTCATCATAAACACAACTTTGTTTACTGTCTATGCATGTGTTGTCTTGGAAATCATCTTGGGGGTGTGGAGGAGTAGAAACTGTAGAGGCCCTCCGTTTGGAAGGAGCACCTTTATCCGCTGCCTTGCTAACTTCCTTCCGCTTTATTGATTTTGAATTGTCAAGTAAAACTGACAAGAAAAAGCAATAAAATTCTCTCTTCAGAACTCATTCATGCATGATACTGACAATCACTACTTTGATGTAAGGCAAACACATGATACCAGGATGGAATATGTACGAAAAACAGGACGACATGGCATGTTCACAACTGTTTGTGTAAACTAAGCAGAAACCATTCCAGTAAATAAGAAGCAATGCAAGCTAGACACCAGATGAAAGATGCAACCAATATGACTGCCAAGTTAAAAGCGTCCCATCAAAAATGGAATTTCAACAAATTAGAAGCAGCGCATGCTATAAATCATATGAAAGATGCAACTAATATCACACTGCATATACTAAAGGTGTCTCGTCATATTGATTGATGCGGGATACCAAAAAAACAATAGTTTTATGTAAGGACATGCTTAATAGACAGATGTACTATGTACTAAATACAGGAAGGCATGTCACATTAACAGGTATAATGTCACATTTACAGGAGTATAAGCTAAGCATACTAGCACATGCAGTTTAACCAGATTGGAAGAATTACAATCTAGACACCATATGCAACATGCAACCACATATCACGCTGCCAAGTTAGAGCAAGCACCTGCAATGCTAGTGTAGGGAAAATGCTGTAATCAATTACAGAGCTACGTTCACTATCTTCATCTAGCATTTTTGTTTCTTGGGAATCATGTCGGGAGGCTGACACTGCATTCTTTAAATGAGGAGTAGTCCCCTTGCCTGCCTGCCTCGTCATAAGTGATTGATGAGGGATACACAAGAACATTAGTTTGATGTAAGAACATGGTTAATACACAGATGTACTAGTATGTACCAAAAACAGAAAGGCATGTCATATTCAAAGGTATAATGTGTAAGCTAAACAGATGCAATTTAAACAAATTGGAAGCAATACAAGCTAGACATCCGGCTGGAGTGGTGAACATGATCATCTAGGACCTGAGAGCCTGGTGGGAGGCGGGCTGCTTCGCCACCATTGCGGCTTTTTAGTTGGCTTCCAGGTGATGCATGTCTTTGCTAGGCTTGTCACTGGCTCGGCCAGTGCCCTGACTAGCTATTTGTCTTCTGGTGCTCACGGGATGGCGGTTCATGTAAAAAATATCTTTCCTTATCTTAATAAAGACCGACTTCGGCCTTTCGAATACAAGCTAGACACCAACATGCAACCACATATGACACCGCGAAGTTAAAGCAAGCACCTGGGATGGTGGTTCATTGCGAGCGAGGTCATCAACTACAGAGCTACGTTTACCGTCTCCATCTGCTGACACTGCACCCTTTATAGCGTTGTAACATGTCTTGCCTACCCGTATACCAAGCTGGAGCGACTTCTCTCTTTTCTTTGCTGCTTCTCTTTCGGCAGGAGAGTCTGAAATACCCTTGCATAAAAACACAATAGTGAGAGTATGGGTGAAGTGTGTGCAGAACTAGTGCACTGTAAAAGTAGCAGATAGCAGGTGGCTTAAAAATAAATGACAGGAGACATATGATAGCTCTACAACATTGCATGGCAAACAAAATTAGATTCTACTCCATATGATTTTGTAATATATGAGCACAGGAAATGCAGGTACTCCTCTAGCACACCACCATATGTGGTCATATCTAAGATAACAGTCGACTGAAAATAAATAGGTCAATCGATTTTTTTTAATGAACCGTCCAATCTATAAGGAACAGGCAGATGGCCTTCGTCTACCTCCCGCCAGCCACTGTTGACGATCTTTCTCGAACCGCCAGCGACCACCGGCCCAAACCCGTGCCTCCGCCGCCCCGCCCTCCCATCGACCTCACACCATCGTCGTGCTTGGCAGCGCCCCCAAGCCATCCCTTCAATCCCGGTTGACCTCCAGATCGGGCGCCAGTAGCTCTAGGCCGCAGACGCCCCTAAGATAAACACCAAGGCGCTGCTTCCTGGCGTAATAGTAGTACTAGCGCCTGTTACGCCGGGGAATGCTTCCGTTAATTGGGAATCAACTTGCCAGAAATTGAAATTCAGGGGGGGTGACGGACCTCTAGCTAAGGTGAAATAGTATATGAGGAGAAACCTTGTGCATCGCGAGTTACTAGGAACATCTAGTATCAAGAAGAAGCGGTCAACTAGTGTCTTATGTGAGACGAATACCATGCAAGAAGAGACGTAAGATTTGCACGAATAAGGGAAGAGGAGTACCTTCTTCGGTTGCCGGTGTGGTCACCTCCACATGTCGCGCCGATCTTCTTGTTTTTACCGGGGAAACCGATGTTCTGGAGGGTGCAGGCTTGGACGAACCCATGGCCAAATTGTTGATTGTGTTGCCGTGGCTGTATGTCGGCGGAGGGGAAGCAGATCCAAGGCGGCGAAGGACAGTCTAGCAGGAACAGCTCCGGTGCGGTGGAGCGTGGCGAAGTTGGAGCGGCAGCGGTGAGGCACAGGACGGCGTGGTTGAACTGGCTCGGGTACGGACGGCTCGGCCTCGGCTTCAACTACTAGCCGTGGAGGGTGTTGCGGTTGAGGTTGCGGTGGACAACGACGTCAGGGTATCGGCTCCGACGTGATGGAGGAGGGCGGCGGTTGATGGGTGGGATGGGGAGGCGGACGGAGGACGCCGGGGTTTCGCGGCTGGTGGAGAGGTAGTTTTGGCGCCCACAGAGTACGAATGGGGAATCAGACGGGTGGGGGAACCATGTTTCGGTCTGGGACGCGCTTGTTTTTGGCTTTTTTGAACATAAGATGGGACGCGCTTGTTTGAAATTTGGGGAAAGTACAAACTTTGCCCCCCTCTTAAATTTTGGACCTACTGCGGGTCGGGGGTAGGATGGTAATCCCAAGTGTCCCAAATAGTGGGCGGGAGCGATTTCGGCCGCGCGCATGTGTGCTTAGGCGGCCATTGTGTATGAATGTTTTTCGGAGGCGGTTGTGTGGCATCTAGATGAAGCTACAGACCTACCCCGGTTTAGACCTTTGGACGTCGGGCCCGTAGGTTTCACAGGTCGGAGTTATTAGAGAAGTAATTTCCTTGTAGTACCAAACATTGGTCTCACGTGGTTTCGGGCGAGTAGAGGCTCTTTTGGCGCTTCGTTCGAAATTTTGAAACACAAGCATTCACGTTTCAAGTACTCTTGAACTATGAGGATTGACCTAAATAGACAACATTATATTTGACCTTGTATGTTTGAAAACCTCATTAAATTATCCGCTTCCTTTTGAAATTTTGACACTTGAAAATCCTATAACTACGATTATTTTGGAATGGAGGAGCTAAATTTGAATCTATTTTTGTACACGACTACATATGCTATTATGTACAAAATCAGAGCAAAGATTGGTACCCCCATAGTTTAGGTATAGTTTACAAATGCCATGATATCAAATTCAAATAATTGAATGGACTTCATGTTGAATTCGATTTTTTTAAACCACCTTAGGTTGAATTCAAATGTATACTAGTTCATAGGTAGCTATTTATAAATGTCCATTGTGTAACTTTCGTATGTATAATGTGCTTTACACACACAACATGAACTATACTCATGTTTATATTCGATTGCTAAAGCGATGCATTGTCTGGAGTTCAAAATACTAACTATGTGGATCAATTGTGTCGAATAATAACATAGACATGCTCAAATTTGATAGAATCTAGATGTCTGATGGATCAATAACCGCTCCTTACGTGAATTGCAAATATCATGATCCCATCCTAATATTTGGATACAATTTATATCTTTAATCAATGTGTAGAGTAGTCTTTTACGTGTAGTCTCACTCTCCATCAGTGGTCTCTCACACATGCTCACACACTCTCTCCCGAGGTGTCTTTCTCGCACACATTCTCTAGATATAACCCTCCCTCCCTCTCGTAACCATTTACAACTATTTTCACTAACCTTTATCACAAGCACTCTTCCTCTCGCAAACATACACACGCACAATCCTCATCGACCCTTTCTATATACCTGGACCTGCCTACGTGTCTCATGTACACACATTATCTTTATGCCTGTCTCTCACGCATCATCTCACACCTCTCTTCCAAATCGACGAGTATGATTCTAGCAGAGCATTCTGTAGGATGCCCCTTAAAGTTAGGTTGGATGAATAGTAATATCAGAGATAAAGGGGTTACCTTAGTCCGAGAACCTAGGGTTACAAATCCTAGCTGGCTTTATCAGTGGACACAGAGTCCTTCACAATTCTGCTATCTTTGTCTTGTACGACTAGTCATCCATGGGTCTTCCTAAATGTGTCATGGGCCGACCAATGTGGCGCAGGATGGAACCGAACAAAGGGCCTCACCTCGACCCACCGGACCTCACGCGGTGACACACCCTCTGCCCCCACGTCTCATTATCTTCTCACACCCACACATACCAACACAAACACCACACACACAAAAAATTTCTCCTGGTGCCTCTATTCCCTCCCCTTGCATATACACACTCAAGGGAATGGAATCTCTTGTCGTGACGTCATATTCGTCTCTCTCTCTCTAGACCACCCTCATTTCTCGTGCTATCTCTCCCACACCCCCCTGCCGGCCCCTCTATCCATGCCTCTCTTGAATACGTAATACACACACATACCTCTCTAGGCCCCGCCAAATGCATCAACTACACATTCACACATGTTACATCACGTACCCCATTGATCTAAAAAGCCCTCTCTTCACGTTTATTTCGCATACAACATTCCTTTTGAATAAAGTGTGTCCAAAAAATTATTTTAGAGCTTCTACATATATACAACATTACAAAGTTATATGGAGGAGTATGAACGCTAATTTGCACTGCATTGTGCCCACAATGGTATTTATTCCGCAGTGTGAATTTGTATATTTTTATACTATATACAAAGTTAGTCATAATAAAGAGAAACGAAGAGCATCTCTCTCTCCATCGCATACCCCCCTGTACGCCCCTTTCACGTATGCACACAAAACTATCTCCAGGTCCTCTAAAAGTAAGCCCCCAGAAAATTCACGCGTGTTTCATCTTTCTCTCGCGATATATGCAATGACGATTATTGTATTTGAAGTGAAAGCACGATACCTACATTGGACTTCATAATCCATTCATTACGGTCACCGTTTACATTTAGTGGTTATTATACAGTCACGGGCTCACCGTACAACTTTGTATTTGCTCATGACATGACTAGTTGACCAGTTGAACGCTCCATGTGGCACCTCTAGTGTTGCATCACATTATCTCACTAACATCGTGCCCACCTGTCGACTTGTATCCACTCTACATCTACACTATTATAAAATACATAAAATACACTCTTATAAAAAACAGAGTTGGTGATGATGGTGTGCCTGCCATCCTGCAATATAGGCCGTCCGATTTATATCTGACGGATAGGAAAGAAACTATGGCAGTTTTGCAAAAAGGTACCCATACACCTCTCCACATTTGCAAATAAGGCCTTCCCTCGTTCATCCTTTTCTCTCACAAGATAAACAAGTCATACAAATGCATCTTGATGTTACATGCAACGCACGGGCATCTTGCTAGTAAGAATGAAAACAAACGACAAAAAAATATTTTGACGGTGGTGCGAAGTCATGAACGTGGGCACAACGGACAAGGTGGCCTTGTATTGGTATGCTGAGCCGTCTGTTTTAACACACAGGAGCTGGTGTGGTGATTATACAGACACACACGCATGCACACGAACTCCATCCATGCAACACTCACACAAACACATGCACCCACGCACGCATGCAACACTCACACGTACACACGCAGCCACGCACGCACGCAACACTCACACGCACACACGCACACATGCATGCACACACAGTACACCACACGACCAACACACACTCTCACACTCAAGTGCTCAACCTACACGTGCATGCGCACACATCAGGCCCTGATAGACACATACGCAACCAGGTGATTCCCGCGCACGGGTTGGAGCCTTGTCGCGCCTGCGTAAATTTGTGTTTATCTGACCTTTTCCCTATGCGAACTGACAGGTGGGACCCACAAGGAACATGGTCAATTTAACTAGTCAACATGGCGCCACGCAGACTATTTGGCCGGTCAACAGAGTGCAATCCGATGTTGAACTATGAGCAAGTGACCGGATAATCACCGCAAAACATATATAGTGACCGTAATCAGCTTATTCTGAAGTTCGGTGACCGTACTATGCTTTTCTCTCTATAGGCCCTCCAAAACTACATCTCTACACGTTCTCGCATGTTACATCTAACAACTATGCAATACAGCACTACTACTACACTCTAACACAATAAAGCATATGTGTTTTTAGTTTTACTAGATATCATATTGTTACTTGTAATTATTCAGTTTGCATACATTAAAATTGCCTTTGAAATGTATGGCCAGTATCATCTACCGCGCGGGAAAAATCCCGCCCTTTCCTATTTAATCGGGTTTGTATCGATGGATCGTGCGAAACAACAAAACTATAGTACTATACAGTACAAGTGACAGTTCACTGGGCCGTCGTGTCGTCTACTCCTCCGTCGTAAGAGTGGAGCGCTCGCTTTCATAAATCTTCTAGTCCCTTTCGCCGACATGTGGGACATCAAGCTACTGGGTCCACGTGCCATATCGGAATACAGTGCAGAGCAGCCGGGGTGAAGCACCCCAGTCATGGCGCCGGCGTAGTAATGAGCAATGAGGCGTCAAATCACAAAGTTGCACCTTTCCCGCAGTTAAGTTGGAGGGACGAAGTAATAATGCTAAAAAAGAAGTTGGAGGGACGAAGCAACCATCATTTCACTCGTTGCTGAATCCGCTTCTCCCTCATCTTCTTCAACTTAACCACGTGTTGCTTCTGCCGTTGTTCTGCCTCATGTGGGACGCGGATCAGCTTGGTCGCTTCTCCCTCATCTTCTTCAACTTAACCACGTGTTGCTTCTGCCGTTGTTCTGCCTCATGTGGGACGCAGATCAGCTTGGTAAAGCACTGACACGTGCAGGACAACGTCCTCCGAAAATAAGAAACCTCCCCCGCCATCCGCGCGGCAAAATCACCTCCTTTTTACTAATCTTTGATTCTATAATTTTTTAGATCAATATAATTGAGATTTGTATAGATAGCACACAGGAGCAAAACCAAGTGGTATGGTTAAGGGCATCCACAATGTGTAGCCAAATGTGAAAATAGCTTTTGGCATCGTGGGAACCATTGTGGACGGCGTTGCCAAAGCCAAAAAGATGGAACCGACTCCCTGATTGATTGATTGAAGGAATAGAAAAATGCAACGTCTCTCCTCTTTCTCCCATGCTTGGAAGCATGTAGGAGTAGTAGAGTATAGAGCGAAGAGTCTACTCCCCTGTCCCTTCTATCACAAATCACAAAGCAGTGAGGCGTCAAATCACAAAGCACGGACGAAGCAACTATCAATTCACTCTTCGCTGACTCCGCTTCTCCATCGTCTTCTTCGAGAAACCATCTCACCGCACTAGTACTCCTAGTAGTAGTACTACTAAAGGACTTCCTGGATGCAAATAAGGTGGTTGTCTCGGCTTGCAGGCGGCACTTGCGAACGACTTACCGTGGTCTCCCTCAATGGTGTTCTCCGTCGAACATACTTCGCCAAACCACAAAAAAAGTCGTCGACGTCACCGCAATGGGCAAGGAATTCAAATATAGTTACTACCTCCATTTTTTGTACACAAGGCCAGTATATCAAAATTACAATTTGCAAAGGGCCACTAACACTAATCGAGGCAAAATTGATGGGGTTAGCAACCAAGGACATTAATATCCCCTGCATGCATGCGGAAGTGAGAAGGTTCGTTTGCATGGCGCTGCATTAATCAAGGGATGAGGAGTGAGATGGTTAGCTCTTTGGTCTTTCGAGAAAAAAACGCATTAATTGACACGTGAAACGAGGATTTGTATCGAAGGAAAACCCTGCCTTTCTTTTTTAACACTAGTACTCCTAGTACGTACTACCTCCGTCCTGGTCTATAGGTCCCTTTTATAGTTTATGCCAAATTTTGACTAAAGATTTAACTAACAAAATGTTAATGCATGTCAAGAAAAATTATCTCATTCGATTCGTATTTGAACATAGTTTTGAAAAATATAATGTTTGGTGACATGCGTGAACATTTTCTTAGTTTAATCTATGGTCAAAATTTGGCACGAAATACAATGGGGACCAATAAACCCGGACAGAGGTAGTACGTACTTATCCTGTTTGGGTCTAGGCCTTGCATTTCCAAACTTCGCCACACATTTTTGCCAAGCTTTCCTAAAGTTTTCAAAATGAGAAGGAGGTACACTTGCGCACGGCTGTCGCGGTCGCACCGCACCCTCACACGGTCGCTCCTGCACGCCGCGGTCGCACCGCACCCTCACACTTCGCTCCTACACGCCGCAAACCCAACCAAGGGAACACACCCTCACTGACAGGTGTTGTCGCATGTGAACAAACCAAACTCAGCCATCCTATTGCGGACACATAATTTTCGTTCATAGAGTATGTTTATCCAACCGGAGTATCCGTACGGCCCATGCGGTGGTCTGTTGGGGAAGAAGAAGAGGTGAGGAAGAAGGAAAGAAGGGTTAGGAGACGTAGGATATTCATCCAACCGCTTGAAATGGTAGACTCGGGCGACTTGCATAACAAATAGTATGTTTTTACACAGCAAAAGATCCATAATAATAAAAACAACAACATAAAGAAAAACTATCACTGCTCGCGAAAAGAGACTACCTCGTCGTCTTTGGCTGCCGGCGCGAACCAGCGGTCGCTGCCGACGTGTGTCTCCGTGCCATGGTTGTCCTCGGCCTCCAGCTACTCGTTCAAGCGGAGCGTGCGGGCGCTCTGCACGGACGAGAGCACAGCCCGGTTCAAGTCGAGGACGTCCGGTTCCGCCTGCAGGAGGGCCTCGATGGTAGCGGCATCCACGAGCTCCGCGTCGAGTCGAGCCTCCACCGCCCGGTTCAAGTCCAGGACTTCTGGTTCCGCCTATAGGAGGGCGTCAATGAGAGCGGCATCCGCGCGCTCCGTGTCGAGTCGAGCCTCTGCCACCCGGTTCAAGTCCAGGACTTCTGGTTCCGCCCGCAGGAGGGCGTCGATGAGAGCGGCATCCGCGCCCTCTGCGTCGAGTCGAGCCTCTGCCGCCCGATTCATGTCCAGGACGTCCGGTTCCGCCTGCAGGAGGGCCTCGATGGCAGCGGCATCCGCGCGCTCTGCCTCAAGTTGAGCCTCCGCCGCCCGGTTCACATCCACGACATCTGGTTCCGCCTGCAGGAGAGCCTCGATGGCAGTGGCATGCACGCGCTCCGCGTCGAGTTGAGCCTCTGCCTCCCGGTCCTCCTTTAGTATCGCCATGTTGAACCGCTGGTCCACCTGCACCATGGGGGACTCGGACGCCGACACGAAGTCGACGTCCATCGTCTCATACCCATCGGGGGCCTTCTGCGCCGCGACCTCCGAAGTGAACATTGGATCGGCTTCCTCCTCCTCGTAGCTTGGGTCCAGAGAACTCGGGGATTGGCCCGCCGCAAAGCGAGCTTGGGAATGGAGGTCTGTGGCGCCGACCGCCGCCACGATTTCTGCGCGGCGCTCCGGCGTTAGCATCTTGTAGTAAGTGATCTTGCGGCGCACCATGGCTTTCCTGCAAACTAGGGGACGCTTGATGCAGGCTAGGGGATCGAAAGGTGGGGGAATGGGCTGGAGATTTGGTGTGGTTTTAGGGCAGTGGCTGGCGTAGGCCGAGCAGCGAAGGTTCTCGTGTGAATAGTGTTTCCGGTGACGACCGGTCAATCGGTTTTGACTGTACATCGCTCTTGTCGCGTTCGCGTTGCAGCCCGGCACGCTGGACTCTCCATGTCGCTCAGCGAATGGAACACGCTTTGTCTTGCGTTTTCGCTCACTTGTGGGACCGCAGTTGAGAGCAAACCGACGTCCCTCCCCCTCCCCCGCCCGCGTCATTTATTATACCACTACTCCCTCTGTTTTATGCGGAGTAAATAAAAATAGAGGGAGTATACTACGGATGAGGATCCCCTGACGTGGCCGAACCCATTGAGTAACTGACATGCGGGGCCTAGCAAGCATGGGGTCCGCCAGTAAGTGACCGAAAGGGAGGGTAAGACAGGGATACCTACGTCAGAGGATCCACTTCCACTATACTACTTTGACCAAATGTTAGAGTAATAATATATGACATGCAACTTACACAAATGTTAGAGTAATAATATATGACATGCAACTTACACAAAGCATACAGGGTCTAATGCGTTTTTCGAGGCTAACTTTGACCAAATGTTAGAGTAATAATATATGACATGCAACTTACACAAAGCATATGGTCAATTTCGTATGTGAAAGGAGTTTCCAATGCTATAATTTTCACATTATACATCTCATGTACTCCCTCCGTCTAGGTGTGTAAGTCATCTTACGAAAACCAAATAATCCCAAAACACGTAGGCGTGGTGCATTAACTTCTACCTCGTTTCTTGTTTCTTGACATATGAACCAATAAGAGATGAGGGTGTGCATGCTTTTAATGACCTGAGACTATCAAACATGACATGCAGTGGTTAGTTCATTGCATGCAATACTATTAATTAGCAAATAAACATTAATGTCTCTCGTTTTCCCCTCCTCCTTGGTCACGGTGCACAGCCTAAGATGACTTACTCACCTATGTGAAAGGAGTACTATTAATCTTGTCAATAGTCAAATTGGAAACCATCTTGAGTACAAATCTAGGAATACGTACGAATCTAACAATATTGATTGGGCATTGTTGAATGTTGATACCTTTTTTATCATAGTAGAGATACTTTGACTACACATAAAACTTATATGTAAGGTAGAAAGGATAGGAGGGAGTATATTGTACATTCAAAAACGAAACGAACATTGAATACCCTTTATATATGATTTGCGGATGCTATGATCACCGGTTCAAAATTTTGAATCCGCCTTAGGTATCACGTGCCCCCACTCGTTCCCTCTCGATTTCATCTCGGGGTCCGGAGATCTATTGAAAGAGGACTAGGGTGGGTACATGTGAATGATACTCGGCGGAATGTTCAAATGAGGCATGCGGGAGGATGGACTCGACTGGAGGGCGACATGATCGATGGAGAAGAGGGTTGGAGAGGAATGAGAAATAAGCAAACACCACATGACTACACTTGAACGGCTCAAATAAACAATAAGTTGTCTCGCTTGGCCTACATAGTGAAAGGCCTAATGCGCAACGCGGAGCACTGACGCTAGAATATGGCCGGAAAATAGGGAAACTGACATGTGGGGCACACCCATCGGGACGACGTAGCGCAGACTAGTCCAATGGAGGAGCTGGCCCATGACCTCCTCGTCTCCGATAACCGTTCATGTGGGTCTTTGGGGCCAACAATGGGGCGCAGCTCCAGCACCGCCTCTGGACACAGCAACCATGGTGAGCGACACGCTCATATCGTCGATAGACATGGTCGGTTTCAGTGTGCCAAGGGTGGTGTTTGTTCTGTGGCACGACCAACGGTATGATTGGTTTGTGCCCAAGGTTGCCCCATCAAAGCATTGGGTAGCCAAAATTTTGGTTGAGGTATTGGTTGCCCATGATTTGGCCGGCATTGGCAAGAAAAATGAACTAGAGTTGGCTAGAGTTCATTGGCATGCCAAAGAAATGGCAACCATCCAAACAAAGACCAATCTTTGGGTCATGACCAAAATTTTGGTAAGGTGCACTTTGGCCACAATCCAAACACACTCCAACACCCGGCTCGTCGAGGATGCACGGGGCGCCACTACGCGTCCATGGAGTGGTGTAGCGCGGCCAACTGCATCCTCTCGACCTGATACCATGCCGGGTCGTCTTGATTATTTGAGCAAAGGGCATCTCCAACGTTGCCACGACCGCAGCTGACTACCCTGGCACACCAAAGCCCTCGTCCCTCGTGCCGTCGCGCGGTGCGTTCCCACCCGGCGCCAGCTGCCCGCATTCATGCCGTCCGGTCGTATGTCGTCATTAAGAGGCTCGGTGCCCAAGGAACCAACTCCGGCGACTTAATGACGCACCCGGACGCTTGGCCTCACCGGAATGCGCTACTTAAAGCGGCAACGCCCAGCTAACCTCCACACCATAGCGCATCGTCCTCCTACCTGACACCACATCCGCCATGACCGCAAGTGCGAACGCTCTGTGGGAGAGCTTGTCTTCGGGGATGAAGCTCGAGGTTGCCGCCCTCGCTCAAGTCGCCTCTCGCGACGCAATAGCGGCATAGCCGGACACGGACGCGACCGCACAAGCGGTGGCCACGCTGGTGGCCGTCGACGGGAGCACAGTCAGCCATGCGTCCTACTTGCCGTCGTCCAACCTCCGGCACCGCCGAGGTCGGGGACTCCTCCGAGGATGAGTAGGGCATGGGAGGCTGCAGGGCATGGTGTGCCAACTGGCCGGTCTGTATCCCGTGTTCTACTCTTCCTCGCCGGAGACCGCACCTTCACTTCACGGGTCTTGAACCCCGCCCCCATACATAGAGATCGCAGATGAAGGACGTCGGTCGCCGCCGTAGAATAGGTTTAGGGTCGGGTTTCTTTTATTTTTCTGTCTTATAAAAGTTCGAAATGTAATGAAAATCTGCCGTGTTTGCATTAATCTCGGCCGGTGTATATGAACTTTTACAATAATATACATATTGTAGGAGTACTAGTGCATGGAAGATCAAGATCTTGTGGGAGAAAAGGATAAACAAGGGAAATCCTTATCTGCAAATGTGGAGAGGAGTGCGGGTAGATTGTCATAGTTTCCTTCCTATCCGTTAGATATAGATCGGACGGCCTATATTGCAGGATGATAGGCACACCATCATCACCAACTCTGCTTTTTATTGAACCGAGACAAATCTAAAAAACCCAACTAAGCCAACCTCCCAGCATATCACGCGGAAAAGACCCGGCCGCACCGTTTTAGTCGGGATTACCGGATTACTAGTAGTAGTATCGATGGATCACGCGAAGCAACATTTTTTTTTGAGGGGGCGAAGCACCTAGTTTAAAAGGAAAAAGGGCGGTACACTCACAACACTCCTGTCGCGGTCGCATTGCACCCCACACACGTTCGGTCCTGCACACGGCTCACGCAAATGGAACGCGCCTCGGCTTGCCTCTTCACTGACACATGGGACTGCACTTGGAGAAACCGACCATGCGCCAAACTCCCCCCGCCCACCGC
>NC_041381.1:295481549-295499914 GCF_002162155.2 Triticum dicoccoides
AAACCCCCCTCCCCCCGTCCCCCTCAACTCTATTCGCTCCGCCAAAGCCGCCCTCCCCGCCGCGCCGATATGTCGGCGCCGCGGTTTGTTGAGGGGACGCACGGCGATCCTCTCGCTCCCACGGTACGCTCTGGTAGACTGCCGTCCTCTAGCCGCGCCGCCACCTCTGGCTACGTTCTTGTGGAGGCGCACGGCGGTCAGCGCCGCCACCGCTGGCGACGTTCGTGTGGAGACGCACGGCGGTCAGCTTCTCCCACGGTACGCGCATTCTAGACTGAGGCCCCGTTCATGTCGGTGTAGCGTTGAATGTTAGCTGATAGACGCTGTTAATCTCACTGTTTGCCGAAGTAGTTTACTGTTAATATGCTCTGCTTAAGAAGCTTCCTTGCCCTGTTCTACATTCAATCTGCTTAACTGAGATGGCATGCCAAGGCCGATTAGTTGCTAAAATATCCTGCCATATATTTATTGTGACGTAGATTGCCATGGTCTAGTAGCCAATCTGTTAGGTGAAATAGCTCTACACCGTTTTATACTCGATCTTTGTTGCTGCGATGGCCTTCGATAGTTTGATGGTTGTGTGCTCGGGCTCATTGACTACTGAAACAGCCTGCCATAATTTAGCACTCAAATCTGTTTGCTGAATTAGCTTGACATATATTTTGTTACTTAGATCTGCTCGTCCAAATATCTTGCCATAGCTTTAGACATCGACCTAGGTATTTTTTTCTGGACTTCATAAAAAAGTATATATGTTTTTCCTGTAATATCTAGTAGAAGAACTAATTTGTATGTCTAACAGATGGACAGGACTTGGATAACTTCTGCTCGAAGATTCTCCGCTGCATATGTCGAGGGGGTTGAAAACTTCATGAACTTTATCAGAGCTGAGTACGGTGGTCCGAAATCAGATGTGCTCTGCCCGTGTAGCAGTTGTATGAATTTAGTTACAAGACCCCAGTCAACTGTGCAAAATCATCTACACTTGTATGGGATGTCGGTCACATATACTAGGTGGGTTCATCATGGTGAAGCTGTGAACGTCAATGTTATTGACTACGTGGAAGCAGCAGATCACCATCTTGATCTGCCTGATGCTCAGGTGGAAGAGGAGGAGGTGGTGGTGGTGGCGGAGCCAGTGAGTTTGACCAACATTGAAACAATGCTATGAAATGCTCGTGCATTCCGTGAACTTTCACTTGCAGAAGAAAAACGGTGGGCCCGCATGTTGGAACAATGCAACGTTGCTGTCACCCCAGGAAATAAGCTGTCAGTATTCTCAGCTATGGTCACCTTTCTTCAGGTGAAGACATCTGAGCGGATGACCAATAAATCATTCGATGCGATGTTGGCTGATTTCCGCAAATCTTTCCCAGATGCGTCTGAGCTGCCACACACCTACAGTAAAATGAAGAATTTCCTTCGTGCAGTTGGAATTGGATATGATATGATCCATGTTTGTAATAATAATTGTGTTCTGTTCCGGAAGGATTATGCCAACTTCAGTGAATGCCCGAAATGCAAATCATCAAGATGTAAAGATGGCGATGTTGTGAAGAGGGTTCCTCATAATGTTCTGAGACATTTTCCAATTACACCAAGATTGCAGAGGTTGTTTCATGATGCTAAAACAAGAGAGGATGTACTGTGGCATTCTAGGAACCAGGAGTACAGAGATCAGAATGTAATGAGCCATCCATCTCATGGTAGTGAGTGGAAAAGCTTCAATGATAAACACAAAGAGTTTGCTGCTGACCCGAGAAACATTAGACTTGGCTTAGCTTCAGATGGATTTAACCCATTTGGCCACCAGAGCGCCACATATAGCATGTGGCCAGTGCTTGTTATCCCTTACAACATGCCTCCAAATGTCTGCACCAAAGAATCAAACTACATGATGGCCTTGCTCATCCCAGGTCCAAAAAGTCCTGGAAAGGATTTTGATTTGTTCATGGAGCCTCTTGTGGAGGAACTTCAACAGCTATGGAAGGGTGTTCTCACTCGAGACCTATATAGCAGCCCACCAGCTGATTTCTTTCTGCGTGCCATTGTAATTTGGTGCATCCATGATTATCCGGCTTTGGGCACTATGTCAGGGCGAACGACACATGGTTACAATGCATGTGTTCACTGTGACAGGAACCGCTGTCATACGCAATACTTAGCAAGATCTGTTACATTGGACACCACCGTTTTCTTGCCAAGGACAAGCCGCATCCTAGAAAATACCGAAGACATGTGTTCAATGTAATGCATGAAAACCGTGATGCGCCAAAGAGGCTCACCGCCAATGAGTTGTAAGTGGAATTAGAGAAGGTCAGGCATATTACACCAGGAAACCATCCTGGTAATGGTAGCGGGAAAAGGAAGCGTGGCACGGTAGAAGAGAGATTATTGTTTACCCGCAGGTCCACTTTGTGGGACTTGGAGTATTGTAAAGATTTGGATCTGCGGCATAATCTTGATGTGATGCACATCGAGAAAAATATATGTGACAGCATTATCGGCACACTTCTTAACATTGAAGGCAAGACGAAAGATACCTTAAAATCTAGGATTGATTTGACACACCTGGGTATCAGAAAGGATTTGCAGGTGCAAGATGAAGGTAAACCACGGGATATGGCACCAGCTGTGTACGTCTTGGACAAGGTAAAAAGAAAAGAATTCTGCGAGGTCCTGTCACGTGTGAGATTCCCACATGGATTTGCTTCCAACACTGAAAGGAGAGTCAGTGCAGATGGAAACAAGGTACAAGGGTTGAAAACTCATGACTGCCACGTCCTACTTCAAAGGGTTTTACCTGTTATCCTTAGAGGATTGGGCTTCCCTGACTTATACAGAGCAGTTGCAGAGTTGGGACAATTCTTCAGGGAACTCTGCAGTAGAAATATCAGGATAGATGCTTTGGAGTGTCTTAGAGACAAGATACCAACTATCCTATGTGACCTTGAGAAGATATATCCTCCAGCCTTCTTTGATGTGATGGTGCATTTGGCTGTTCATCTACCTGACGAGGCACTACTTAGAGGTCCAGTACATTATGGCTGGATGTACCCTATTGAAAGGCGGCTAGGCACTTTCAAGGGCTATGTTAGGAACAGAGCTAGACCCGAGGGTTCCATTGCAGAGGCCTACATTGCTACAGAAGCGTTGACATTCTGCTCAAAATACATTGAAACAGCTGACCAGCTTAGCAAAGAGGTGGGTGAAGACAATGCCGGGCTCAATGTTTTCGATTATTCTGTTCGAGTTACAGGGAAGAGTCGACAAGAGGACAAACCTAAAGATTTGGACAAAATGGTTTGGTATGTGTTGAATAACTGTCCTGAGATACTACCTTATATCAAGTAAGTGCAGTACTGTAGCTTATACATCGTAATCTACTAAACTTGCGGCACATTCTTATATATTTAGATGTTTGACGCGATCACTATGTTGTGCAGCATGTACAAAGAGGAGTTACTGCCGCAAAATCCAAGAAACATTGACAAACTGGTTATGGCAGGATTTGCGAAATGGTTCAAGAACCATGTAAGCTTTTGAAGTGCACTGTTAGTTTTTTTAATATATTGAGTACATAAGATGATCAACTTTTCTATTTTCTAACCATAGGTTAAGAAGATGTGGGAGGATGGGCAGGCAGTTGATGATGCCCTTTACTCACTAGCGATGGGTCCTGATACTCGGGTAAGACATTATGAATCTTGCGTTGTTGGAGATGTGTGCTACAACACCCTTGCACGAGACGAAGGCAGGAAGACACAAAACAGTGCCATCATGAGCACGGATACGTATGACAAAGAGACAACTGAAATGTATGCTAACATAACAGACACTGTTCAGTTGCAGTATATCTCCAGTTTCGAGGATCATCGGTGTGTGGTTCTGTTGTGCTGTCGTTGGTATAACCTGTTTTCCAGGATCGCAAAACCCAGAGCTGATGATTATTTCAAATCCATCAATGTCAAGGCGGCGTACCAGACCAACGAGCCTTTTATTTTGGCAAATCAAGCAACACAGATATTTTTCTTGGAAGACACATTTGCACATAGCGATGACTGGAGAGTATTGCAAAGGTTTGAGCAGAGGAATTCGTTTAATGAAGTTGCACAACAAGATGATGCTTACACTGCTCCTGATGTACAAGATAACACAGATGTTCCTAATATCTTTGAGAACCATCACGTCAATGACGCCGGCGAAAAGATTGCCTGTTGTGCTGTGGACATACAAGAGTTGATCAAGAAGAAGCCAACGTTCGAGGACGTTGAGGACGAAGAAGAAGATGACACCATGGGGAATTACGATTCAGACTGATACACATGGCGAAGATGTTGATGCTACTGCTGCGGATGATGATTACATTGCTTTTGTCGTATTTGCCTGTCAGAAGACGTTTTTTTATCTACTATGTGAAATTATGTTTGCTATGGTTTCTGAAACCTGATGAACATGTTGTTTAGTATTTTGCTATGAGAACATCACTTGTTATGTATGCTGATTTGTGTTTGGTGATTGTATGATAACTAAAACATGATGACATTGTTGTTTAGTTGTACTCATATTTGGCTATGAAAACTTGAATTTGATGACATAGTTTGCTGTTGGACTGCAATTTGCTCGACGTCTTCGAATGAGAACAAAGCTGACCCGACAGGGCCTCTGCTATCTATTTATTTATATGAGCAAAAGGGGATACCCCCTGATTTCCGTTAAAATAAATCATTAGATGTTCACAACACTACGCCCAGCCTGCTACACATGTTTCATTCATTACTAGTTTCAGCAAAGTGCTCATGTCGTAGCCACTGAATACATCACGAGTGCTACATACATTGCAAATAAAGAGACAATCATCCTACAGAGCACATCGATTTTGCCCATTATCTTCACAAGCTCTTTCATCTCCTCATCGATGTCAAGGTCGTTCAGCAGCTATTGCTTGGCCATGATCAGAGGAACTGCGTCTTTAACCTTCTGCTCTGCATCTTCCTCTTCTGTCGTTCCTTCAGTTACTTGTCCAACACCCCAACCTGCTGGTATTGGGATTCCTCGGCTAACCAAATAATCAGTGTAGTTGCATTCCCCCACATCAACAACTTCCCAGAAATACAAATCACATGAATCTTCCCTTTTCTGCACGAATCAAATCAGAAAATCATCAACCAAACTATTAAAAAAATCAGCAACTGAAAGCAGTAGAACAACACTTAAACATATTATTACCCCATGATTCGGGCATTTGTAGAAGACTCGGCCAGGGTTGTGGATTGTGGTTGAGACGCGACAGATGACTCTGCGTGATTTGCAGCAGTGGCACCACACCAACGGCATCGGGTTGCGATGAGCAATCGGTTGCGGTGCGCGTTCCGGCGGGGGTGTGATGAGACCCACAGGCGATGGTACGGGTGGCGACTTGGCGCATATCTGGTTGTTGCCTGCTGAAGAGCAGGTGGACGAGCAGCCAGCGGACATGGTTGCTGCGGCCAGAGCTCCTGATGCTAGGCAAAGTAAGTAGAGAAGAGGAGAAGCGAACATTGGATATGTCAGTTTCATTACTTGCAGAGTAGCATAGCACCATATATAGTCATAGTCTAGGTTTGGATTCGAACCAGCTACAGAAGCACGTCTTTCTTTTTTCTAAAACTCAGCAACATCTCTTTACTGGTACACTAGCTTGTTCTGTACGCCTTCCCAAGTCTTTGATTTTCTTTCCCTTTTTGCGAGGAAGGAAGGAGGACAAAATTGAGAGTTCCTCGGACTCGAACCCAAGACCTCTCAGTTGAAAACCAAGGGTGCTAGTCACTTATGTGGTGAACGTTCCCTGTGAGGAGGACGGCAGACGAACGCATTTTCCTCGCAGTTTTCTTCCTATATATAAAAAAGTATGCTACTTGGTGTCCGCTTAGTCAAAAAACGATTGTGCCAACCTTGACCGTTCGATTGACATTCAACGTCTGTCGCGTTTCTTCAGTCTCTTCTTCCTCGAGCTGCCAAAGCCAAACCAGCGCCGGCGGGACCGCCTGCTCCCGCCTCCCATGGCTGGCTGTGATCTTCCCCGGCTCCTGTTCGTTCCCGTTCGAGGCCTCACCATCGTCCTCCGCGCTCACCGCGGCGCCGCCCTCCGGTGTTGTCAACATGGTTAACAACCGAGAGGAATAAGGAGATGATTGTACATGGTGAGGATGACAGTAGGGACCCAGCAGCGCGCGCAGTAATTTTCTTTTTTCGGGATGGAGAAGGGTATCAACTGGGTTGTGCGGTGTCGTGGTTCTAAGTCTGACAGTAGAATAGGGGGTAGGAATGGAGAGGCAAGATCCTAGCTATGGAGTAGTTGTATACGCAAGATGTTTACGAGTTCAGGCCCTTCTCAGAGGAAGTAACAGCCCTACGTCTCGGAGCCCGGAGGCAGTCGACTGTATTATGTGCGTATGAGTTACAGGGGTGCGAACCCTTGACACCGAGGAGGGGGTGGCTTATATAGAGTTCGCCAGACCCCTCCAGCCCTCAGTTATGTAGGGTTTAAAGTATATTAAGATCGGGGGTTACTGGTAACGCCCCACATAAAGTGCTATGATGACCATAAAAGCTACTTAACGACCGACCGTTTGAGTGCAGAATAACTTTAGATCTCCTGGCGGTCGAGTGGTTGGCTTCATGGTCGAGTGTCTTCAAGTCCGTCGAGTGGAATCCTTCTAGGTTGACTGACAAGTGGTTTCTTCTAGAGATGTCCTTGGGGAGGGTATCTTGGATAGGTCCATGACCCTACCCTAGGTACATGGCTTCATCATTAGCCCCCGAATGGATCGAGGTTTGAGTGGGGAAGGAGTTGAGAACTCTTTCGACTCATTTTTTGTGCTATGAGTATGTCTTGTTGTGGATCAATGAACTTAGGTGATGGCACCAACTTCTTTTTCAGTCGCCTTGATCCATTCTTTGTATCCGTTGAGTGAATTTTCTGTACTTGGAGATCTCCGAACAACAGAGCGGAGGAAATCTCCCGTCTGACAAGTTGCTGTGCAGTTTGCGGATTTAGCGGGATCCGAATTTCGGGAAGCGCGTGAGGCGGAGGAGGCCGCGGTACTCGGATCGGATAAGGCAGGAACGCCTCGATCGCCGTGCCACCTTTTTTGCCACGTATCGCGCGCGCGACTGTTGCGGGATTTGACAGGATCGTCCAGGCCTACAAGTCAGTCACTCAGAAGCAACCTCATATAAGGCGCCGGACGGGGTTTTTTGAACAGTGCGCCCTCATTTCCCTCTCCCTCTTCCTTAGACTCATCCGCCGCGTTCGCCTCCATCCCAGCGCTGTTGCTCCGTGCGCGCTTCGTTGACGATGATGGTGAAGGAGAAGACGGCAGCTTTGGAGCGGGCGAAGAAGGCGACGGCAAAAGCGAAGAGAGGGGCGACCAGTCGGGGCGGATCCTCGTCAAGGGCCAGCCTGCCGCAGGGCTAGATCCAGGGCGACTGGATCCGCTGGACGATTCGTCAGAAAGATCTTGACGACCTGGCCAATGAAGGGTTGATCCCCCATGGAGCAGCGCGGCTCCCGGGGAAGGAGTCGGAGCCGCAGCCTCAGGAGGGTGAGTGTGTCCTCTTGGCCACCCATGTTGACTGCGGGTTTTCTTTGCCTCCTCACCCTTTATTTCGGGGATTTCTGAACTTCTTTGGGGCACAACTCCACCACTTCACACCCAACTCCATCGTGTATCTCGCTACTTTCGTGTCCTTGTGTGAGAATTTCTTGGGTTGTCGGCCTCATTGGGGCCTTTTCAAACACATTTTCACCTGTCGCTCCCAGACGGTGAAAAAGGCCAATCCGAGTGACGAGAAAACCCAAGTGATTCAGATGTGTGGGGGTCTTGGGGTTCAAATGAGGGGGAAAAGTGCCTTTCCGGCCATGGTCCTTCCTGAGTCAGTCCGTGGGTGGCAGTCGACCTGGTTCTACTGCCAAGACCAGCCGACGCCAGGGCAGTCGACTGGACTCCCTCCTTTTTCCATGGACCGAGTGAGGAAGCCGTCCACTTTGAAGGTGGTCCCGGAGGAGAAGGCGCAAGTTAAGGTGCTGGTCGATCGTGTAGTCCAGCTTATCCGTGACGGGGTGACCGACATGGATCTCTTGGAGGTCTTCCTCCGACGATGCATCCAGCCGCTTCAATATCGAGACCATCCGATGTGGATGTATTCTGGCACTGAAGACACCACTCGGATCCACCCAGAGGAGGTCGAGGATGCCACGCTGGAGAGGTGGATGACTGCCATCACAAGGAACAAGGACAACCCCCGAGGAGCCAGGAGGATTCCTCCACTCGACCAATCATACGAAGTAGACAAGGTCCAATTCTGCATCTCCGACTGTGATCCTGTTTTCTTCACTCTGCTTTGCTTAAAATCAGTCGACTGACTTCTGTCTTGTTTGTTGTCTTCCAGGCCACTATTGAGATGTACTCGATGCCCAACGGGGCGCAAGAACAGGTCGAGGAGGAGGAGGGGAGCGGAGGTGAAAGTCAGGAGGAGTGGCAATCTGATGGTGAGGAGGATGAAGATGATGATGGCTCCAGTGAAGAGGAGGAGGAGGAAGAGGAGGAGGAAGTCGACCCTCCTCGCACGGAAAGGCGATCCAAGCTCACCCACGACCCTGCAGTCGAGCGTGGTAAAGTGACTATGCCTGTTGGGCAGTCGACGAAGCGCCCTCGGACTACCTCTCCGGCACCGACTGAAAAAGCGCCGAAGCATCCCCGAGCGGCATCATCAAAGCCGCTGAAGGCCTTGCCCAAGATGAGGATGGTCGTTCCCACCATTTCCGGGTAACAACAGAACTTACATTTTCTCATTTATCATGGACAAACTCTTGGTCGACTCGTTGGCTAACCGACTGATTTTTGAACTCCACAGTGCTGCTACCTCCGAGACCTCTGTCTGGAACGAAGGCCAAGAAATGGAAGACGCTGCACCTCCATCCTTGGTATGATCTCTGAAGTTTCACTTTTGGTCGATTGGATTTTCGTTTTTAACTTTGAATCTTTCCTGTATCCCCACCTCATGTCATTGATCTCCCTGATGATGACGATGAGGCGCCGCTGAGGCCGAGGAGGAACAAAAAGGCGCCTGCTGGCAAGACTGCTCAGGTTGCATCAGCACCTGAGACACTGGTTCAGGAGGGTGGCAACGTCACTCGGACTTCCGTGTCCTTCGTTGTGCCGCTGACGAGTGCTCGACCTTCGTCGCCGACTGCCGATCCGCCTTCCCTTTTTGCTACACACCATGTCCCAGAGGACCAAGCGGGTGCTGCTAAGGAGGCTATACGCCAGGCAGGGGTCATGATGGAGCAGGTGAAGGCGATCCGGGACGCCAGTCAAGCGAATTATGATGCAAGCTCAGCTCTTCAGAGCAACGTCCAGGTTAGTTGGTCACCGCTTGTTCTGTTAGGATATGGTACCTGAAAACTCTTCTTTCTGAAGATCTTTGTATCTGTACACCCACTGGGTGTGTCGATTAAATTTTTGGATTGGTGGGGGCACGCTGAGTGCACCCACTGGGTGTAGTCCCCGAGACTATGGTGGACTGCTGGCAGTCGACTGTAGTCTTTATACTTTGAATTTCTTCGCTCTAACTTCTCCACTCGGTCTGGTCGAATGGAATCTTGGAACCAGTGGGGGCACGCTGAGTGCACCCACTGGGTGTAGTCCCCGAGACCATGGTCGACTGCTGGCAGTCGACTAAGGTCTGAAGAACCTCTCTCTCTTTTTTCGATCGTCATGATACTGTGGCTGACTGCTGGCAGTTAGCTATGGTTTAGGATCATAACCTTTTTGTCTCTTTCGGTCGACTGATCGAACCGAGTCGGTAGAACCAGTGGGGGCACGCTGAGTGCACCCACTGGGTGTAGTCCCCGAGACTACTGTTGAATATTTTGATTCGACTGTAGTCTTAGAAATGCTACGCTTTTTCTCTTGGTCACTCGGAAGCAACCTATCTTTAATGTTTGTCGACTGACTTTTCGCAGAAATCTTGCGAGCTTGTGGCTCGCTATACTGAATTGGAGAACAAACATATCCAGCTCGATTTTGACTTGAAGCTTGTCCAGGAGAACTTCACAAAGGTGAAGGAGGAAGCAAAAGGTATGTTTGGTGAGAATCTTGACGACTGCCTTTATTTTTTTGTCCATTCCTGATTCTGATCTCATTGTCACTTTGCAGATAAACTGAAGGAGGCTCTGAAGAAGAAGGACCTTGACCTCGTCGAGGCGCAGAAAGTGGCTTCGGACAAGACGAAGCTCGCAGAAGAAAAGCTGGCTTCAGTCGGTAAACTTGAAGAGGAGAACACCAATCTGAAAGCTGCTCTGGACGCGGCCAACAAGGAGGTCAGCCGACTGAAGAATGACAAGATAGCTCTGAGTGACAAGGCTAGCGAACTAGCGGGGAAGAAGAACAATCTGGAGGCTTATCTGGGAGGGCTTGCCAAGAAGCTATTCCTCATGCTTGAAGGTAATCTCTTCTATTCGACTGACTTGTTATCGTCGACTCATCATAAAACTATTGGCTTAACTTCGAATTGTGTTTACAGAATTCTGCCAGAATTTCGAGGAGGAAACCAGTTGAGTGGAGACAAGCCTGGACCCCATCAACTCTCTTGTGAAGGATCAAGCTGCTATGAACGTGCTCCGACTAGAGTCTCGTGTTGCTGGTGTGGTCGACTACCTCGCTCGACTAAAGGTTGTGGTGTCACAAATCGACACGACACTCTGGCCAAGAGAGACGCTTCAAAATGACCTCGAGTCTTTAATGACTCGACTGAATGACGTTCCAAGTCGAGTGCAGGAATGGAAGAAGTCTTCTGCCAGGTGTGGTGCTGATGTTGCTCTGTCCTTGGTACGTGTTCACTGCAAGGATGCGTGAGAGGACAAGCTAGTGTCCATCAAGGTGGCCAATACCAAGAAGCATGACTTCCAATCTTTCATGGAGACCTTTATTGCTGCTGCCACTCGGATTGCTGACAGAATCGACCTGGACCAATTTGTCGCGCCTTCCAGTCCTCTACCCGAGGAGTAAAAAACTTCTATGTTTCGTCTTAAATTTGCCTCGCAATGCCGAGTGGTTTTGTAACCGATAAACTTTTACATGCTTGACGCCTGAGTACTTCCGAATCCGTAGGGTGTTATCTGGACTTGGCTTATCATTAAATATGCTTGCACTTGCCTTCGAGCGAAATTTGTCTTTCACTCGAAATATACTTTAACACTTGAGATGCAGCTCTGAGGTGGCAAGTCCAGTCGACCTGCACTTCATCGCCCTCGCAGGTAGGGATGGAGCACAGATGGCAGTCGACCTGCTGTGACGCCCCCGATTCAATCGTACACTAATCATGCACGCAAATGTGTACGATCAAGATCAGGGACTCACGGGAAGATATCACAACACAACTCTAAAACATAAATAAGTCATACAAGCATCATAATACAAGCCAGGGGCCTCGAGGGCTCGAATACAAGTGCTCGATCATAGACGAGTCAGCGGAAGCAACAATATCTGAGTACAGACATAAGTTAAACAAGTTGCCATAAGATGGCTAGCACAAACTGGGATACAGATCGAAAGAGGCGCAGGCCTCCTGCCTGGGATCCTCCTAACTACTCCTGGTCATTGTCAGCGGGCTGCACGTAGTAGTAGGCACCTCCAGCGTAGTAGGAGTCGTCGTCGACGATGGCGTCTGGCTCCTGGACTCCAGCATCTGGTTGCGACAACCAGAAAGAAAGGAAAGGGGAAAAAAGGGGGGAGAAAGCAACCGTGAGTACTCATCCAAAGTACTCGCAAGCAAGGAACTACACTACATATGCATGGGTATATGTGTAAGGAGGCCATATCGGTGGACTGAACTGCAGAATGCCAGAATAAGAGGGGGATAGCTAGTCCTATCGAAGACTACGCTTCTGGCAGCCTCCGTCTTGCAGCATGTAGAAGAGAGTAGATTGAAGTCCTCCAAGTAGCATCTCCAAGTAGCATCTCCAAGTAGCATCTCCAGTAGCATCGCATAGCATAATCCTACCCGGCGATCCTCCCCTCGTCGCCCTGTGGAAAAGCGATCACCAGGTTGTCTGTGGAACTTGGAAGGGTGTGTTTTATTAAGTATCCGGTTCTAGTTGTCATAAGGTCAAGGTACAACTCCAAGTCGTCCTGTTACCGAAGATCACGGCTATTCGAATAAATTAACTTCCCTGCAGGGGTGCACCACATAACCCAACACGCTTGATCCCATTTGGCCGGACACACTTTCCTGGGTCATGCCCGGCCTCGGAAGATCAACACGTCGCAGCCCCACCTAGGCACAACAGAGAGGTCAGCACGCCGGTCTAAATCCTATGCGCGCAGGGGTCTGGGCCCATCGCCCATTGCACACCTGCACGTTGCGTACGCAGCCGGTGAGCAGACCTAGCAACCTCCATTACAAAGGAAGTTGCGTTAATGCAGTCCAACCCGGCGCGCGCCGCTCAGTCGCTGACATCAAAAAGGCTTCGGCTGATACCACGACGCCGGGATACCCATAACTACTCCCGCATAGATGGTTAGTGCGTATAGACCAAATGGCCAGACTCAGATCAAATACCAAGATCTCGTTAAGCGTGTTAAGTATCCGTGAACGCCGAACAGGGCCAGGCCCACCTGTCTCCTAGGTGGTCTCAACCTACCCTGTCGCTCCGCCACAAAGTAATAGTCGGGGGCCGTCGGGAACCCAGGCCCACCTCTACCGGGATGGAGCCACCTGTCCTTTCAGCCCCCTCATCAGAATCACTTGCGGGTACTCATCGAGCTGACCCGACTTTAGTCACCATCTGTATAGTATGTATGTATGTATAGTATATACCCATGATCACCTCCCGAGTGATCACAGCCCAATAGTATAGCAAGGCAGACTGACAAGAATGTAGGGCCAATGATGATAAACTAGCATCCTATACTAAGTATTTAGGATTGCAGGTAAGGTATCAACAGATGTAGCAACAATGTCAGGCTATGCATCAGAATGGAAAGCAGTAACATGCTACACTACTCTAATGCAAGCAGTATAGAGGAGAATAGGCGATATCTGGTGATCAAGGGGGGGGCTTGCCTGATTGCTCTGGCAAGAGAGAGGGGTCGTCGGTGACGTAGTCGTATTGGGCAGCAGCGGCATCGGTCTCGGTGTCTAGCGGAAGAAGAGGGGGGAGAAACAATGAATACTTAGCAAGCAAGTGCATAACAGGACAACAAGCAGAGCTAGACGTGATCTAACGCGGTATGAGGTGATACCGGTGAAGGGGGGAAACATCCGGGAATGTATCCCCGGTGTTCCGTGTTTTCGGGCAGAGGAGCCGAAGGGGAAAGTTGCGAGTTTGATATGTTAGGGGTGTGTGGCGGACGAACGGGTTGCGTACCCGGGTTCGTCTCGTCGTTCTGAGCAACTTTCATGTTGAAAATATTTTAATCGAGTTACAGATTAAAAGATATGATTTTCTAAAGATTTTATTAATTTCTGGAATTTAATTAATTATTTAATTTAATTCGAAAAAGGATTTATGACATCAGTATGATGTCATGCTGACGTCAGCAGTCAATAGGGGTTGACTGGGTCAATCTGATGGTGGGACCCGGTTGTCATTGTCTAAGACTAACTAATCAGGTTTAGTTAGTCTAACTAAAATGATTAGGTTTAATAACTACAATTAATTAGGTTAACTAATCAGGATTAATTAAGTTAATTAATTCTTTAATTAATTAATTAATATTTTAATTATTTTAGTTATTTAAAATGTTACGAATGCTCACAATCCTCAATCAGATCCTAGAATTCCTCCTTCCGGCTCACACATTTTAAACATGAGCTTGTACTCGACCAATCTATTTGCCGTCAATTGTACCCTTAGGTCTATTGAACTTATCCACCCTTGACCAGAGCGTCCTCTTCTGATCCTTCGATTTGGAAATCATAATTCCTTTGATATCGAAACATCAAATCATTCAGATGTTCTATAATATGATGCCCTTGCATTCTTTCTTCAACTGGTTATGAGCCGATGCTCACATCATCTCCGCTATCGACCGTCAAGTCCTTTCTTGGATTATTATTCGGCAATGTCCTTCATATTTAATCGCCTTGTGAATTCTTCCCTGATACATAATGCCATTAGTAAATCCTATTCTCTGATTTGGCCAACCATGCTCTTCTTCCGAGCTGGAGTTATTTGCTCCTGTAGTTTGTGGTATATGTTCCTAAGATGCACTGATGGGTTGAACCTACACGTTCCCTAATCCGTGTGAACCCGAAAGATTTCATGGGTCATACTTATCTGGTATTGCACCAGGTAAAACTTTCAAGAACTAATGTCGTTTTTGAAATACGAGAGGTGAATGGAAGGTTATGCATTAACGAAGTGGGAGTCGACCTTGAACCTTTGTGTTCATGCCCATGGACACGATGTAGATCCTATCATGGAAGCTTCTTGCAATAATAACTATTTCCTTGAAAATATCATCTGGATCTGTGAATTGATCCTTTGCAATCGTGGTTCCGACCATAATTTCTTCCTTTGATTTCATTTCCCAGACAAGTAAAAGTGTTTGTCTTCTATAGATCAATACACCCCACTTCAACCTTTCATTTGATATGCCTTTCAGTATTATCTCCCTGGTATCTCGAGGATATCATGCGATTGCACTACATCTTATGAATTTGTGCCAGAGTAATACCTTTCCCTATCATAGTCACTCCATGAGTTTTGGGTTGTCGTCAACCGAGAACACCGAATAGTGAATCGAGTCCGCACTGCGATTCGACAACTCTTAGTAATCTTCATTGCTTACGAGTTTAATACTCCATCATGTCATTCCTAACCTTATCGGCTACATCATTATCGTGCTAAAGTTAACTGTGCTATCTGGTTCTTCCCGGAGCACAAATTTCAATGGTGAGCTAATCTTACGTCGATCTTCCTCATCATATCATTTTTCCTTGAACAACAAAATTGATTTCGAGTTTGTGTCGTACACATGGTTCCAGTAACCTTTCTCTTCATCATTCCTTCAACTTGATGTCATCGCTAATCGATTACATCTTCATGAGATCTCTCGACAAATGTGTCGTGATCATCATCAGCATTCTGAGCTCTTCCAAGATATCTATCGAATTCTTGATGAGAAATACCATCCTTGCCCTCGATGAATTGTGTTGTCATCAACCACTTTATTGCCTTCCCTCAAACACAAACTTGTTCATGTTTGTGTTATACCTTGAGTTCCTTGCTATCTAGCAGTTGATCTTCTTTACCTTGGAGCATTACCATCTCTTATGTCATCAATGTTGTAAGAATTTCACCACCTCTTAAGAATTCTTGATACAGGTGATACTTCTCACCATCACCATTCTTCTTGGTCCTCGTGTTGATTCCAACCGGGGTACCAACAAGTGAACGGTGCAGTTTGGATTCTGCCCTTCTAGCAACCCTATTGCTTTGATGTTAATGGTCGGCCGTTCATTTTTGGACTATTGATTATTGAATCACCATTCTGACGTTGGTCGTGCAACCCAACCATATTTCGGGCGCACCCTTCAACCAATGTTTAATTGTGTATGTTTTCCTCGAGCATCCTACATTATATCATTTGAATTGACAAGTGTCATCTTCTTGTTCACCTTATTGTGGAAATCCATCCGTTTGGAACTCTCGATGAATTGTCACTGCGCCCATCAGCCACCTCCTCATCCCCTCCTTGGTTTAGTGATGAACTATTGTTTCAGGAACCCGCTCCCATAGTTCATTTCTCAAGAATCTTGCAATGTCATTTCATCGATTTGTGTGACACCTTTTCTTCTTGGACATCCTGAGTCTGAGGTATCATGGCACCAATCAGTTCTGAATCTCGGCCAGATATGATGGTTGGGACAACTTTCCAAGAGTTATGATGTTGGTCCTTTGATGACCCGGTAACATGATGTCATGCCTAGCACCCCCCCTGCTGGAGGACCTATCATTATGATTTCTTTTGCAAAATAACCATTCTTCCTGGAGGAAATTGTAAGACCTATTTTATAAGTTGCTCTTGATGGATCATTTGTGTATCCAGAGTCTGGCCCTTGATTGAAACCCCATATCATTGCTACCTTGAAGCATGACTATGATAATCCGCTCTTCAACAAGAACATTGGAGGCGCGATGCTAAATGTTTCTTGGTCAGCTATCCAAACACCGCTGTATGGGTAATGTCATGAAAATTCTCTCCCCTACCTAAAGAGTTTTCTATGTTATATCCTGTCATGGATATCATGCTCTGTTTCTCCTTGGGAAGGATATACCCCTGAATAATGTGTTAAACACATTTTCCTTTCCATTGTACTATTTAATCTGATGATCACCTTTTCCTTCCCATTGTTTTGTTTAATGTTTCTTGTGATCTATATAATCTAAGCATTAATATTCTCCTGCTTATGTAAACACCTCGGTGTACAATTCTGTCAGCAAGGCCCTATTACTATTATTGATGACATTCCGGTAACCACCGATGGACGAGAACTTTGCCTATTGGTCCGCCTCGTCCTAACAAGCAGGATAATGGTTCTCTTCGTCCCTCGCCCTTGGTACCGACGTTATTGCCGACATAATCGACAGGCTACCCTCTGACATGCCTTGCTATTGTGACCGTGCAAGATGTCAGCCCCCTTCCTACTTTTAACCCACATTGTGGGCCCATAACCCACAGTCCCACATGATCGAAACCTGACTCTCCTGTACAACCCTGTTTCTAAATGGATATTCCTCACGCTTGGCTTCATATTTAATTCACGAGCCACCTTCTTAGTGCTCTATTCTGGTATCAGATGCAATACTTACTCTCGCTGCTCTGAACCCCTTTCTCACTCTGGTTCAGACTTCGAGCAACTATCTATCCGCTTGGAACTTCTTACTGCACCATCTTACTTGCTCTCGATGTTTTCTTAAGTTCCAATTCGAGAGTTACTTTCCGCCACCTTCCCCGATGTTAACGATCACATAGTCAACCTTGCGGAGGTCCGTTCTTCTGGGATGCCCCCTTTATTCTGTCGTAAGTACGTTGGAGTTCCCGAAGAAAATGATGACTTCATCATGATGACCTGAAGCAGAGAAATGAAGACATCAATGTAATGGATCGACCTCTTCGAGAAGAGTAACCAAGACCGAGAAGATCCGTTAGATTTTCCGTAACCCAATCCCTTCCCCCCTTACTCCCCTCTTAAATCTCGGGACGAGATTTCCTGTAGTGGAGGAGAATTGTGACGCCCGGATAATCAAGCTGCAGTAATCCCACGTTAATGTTGCCACATCACCACGGTTACTGTTGTTAATCCCGCGTTAGTTCAAAACCGATTCAAATTCAAATCCAAAAGCAAGAAAACAATAAAAGTTTTCAAATATTAAAACTAAAATGTTCGGAGTGAACCAAATATTGTATAGGTAATTATGGTGGAGAAACCACACTTGTATAAAATATGTAAATACTCAAAATGAATAAAATAGTAGCAAAAACAATTAGTTAAATGATTATAAAATAATAAAAAATTACAAATGATTTTATATTAGGTGCCAAGTTAATTGTGGTAGTGGCATAAGTATTAAACATATTTTAGGTACAACTTGGTTTTTTCATAAACATCGAAATTTAATAAAACAGAAAAGAAGAAAAGAAATAAAATAGAAAAACAAACTAACAGAAAACTAAACTAAAACAAAAGAGATCCCCCCCACCGGACCCCTTGGCCCAACTGGGCCATGGCCCAGCCGGCCGCCCCCTGGCCTATAGGCCACCCCACACCCCAAAAACCCTAACCCCCACTCCTCTCGATCCCCACTCCTCTCACCCCCTCCCACGATCTGGATCGGGCCACTGCGCTGGTTTCGCAGGGGGCCGTGCTCCAGCCCCACCCCCTCGCCCAACGACCCTGCTACCGTGGACGCGCCGCCCAGCCGGCGGTGAACCCCTTCGCACCTATGCCACGGCCTCCTCGCCTCGACGCCGCGATGCCGACGTCGTCGCCGGTGCTGCCTCACCGGACAACCTCATCCCCGCCGCCCCGTCCTCATCCCCTCCCCGAGCGCTTCCCCGACTCCTCCCCGAGCACGCCTCGCTCAACTACAGGGCGATGTGAGCCCTCTCCCTTTCCCCTTTCCCTCCCTGATGGATTCGTCACCGTGGCCCGTTCCTGTCCTCGCTTCGCTACCCACGGCAGCGTGTGCTCTGGTTCGTCCGAGCGCAAGCCCCACGTCCACACGCCCCTGGGATGCGCTCGCCGCGCTGCACCAGCGCCCCGCGCCCGCCTCCAGCCCCGTGCGGCCTCGCCGCCCGCTGCCGAGCGCC
>NC_041381.1:295499953-295500727 GCF_002162155.2 Triticum dicoccoides
GTGCACCCACACCCGATAGCCCACCCGTTTCCCCCGTGTGCCATTGACAACTGGGCCCCACCCCCCCAAAAAAAAGGCTTTAAAAAAAGTAAATAAATAAATAACTAAAATAATTAAAATATTAATTAATTAATTAAAGAATTAATTAACTTAATTAATCCTGATTAGTTAACCTAATTAATTGTAGTTATTAAACCTAATCATTTCAGTTAGACTAACTAAACCTGATTAGTTAGTCTTAGACAATGACAACTGGGTCCCACCATCAGATTAACCCAGTCAACCCCTGTTGACTGCTGACATCAGCATGACATCATGTTGATGTCATAAATCCTATTTCGAATTAAATTAAATAATTAATTAAATTCCAGAAATTAATAAAATCTTTAGAAAATCATATCTTTTAATCTGTAACTCGGATTAAAATATTTTCAACATGAAAGTTGCTCAGAATGACGAGACGAACCCGGGTACGCAACCCGTTCGTCCGCCACACACCCCTAACATATCAAACTCGCAACTTTCCCCCTCCGGCAACTCTGCCCGAAAACACGGAACACCGGGGATACATTCCCGGATGTTTCCCCCCTTCACCGGTATCACCTCATACCGCGTTAGAACACGTCTAGCTCTGCTTGTTGTCCTGTTATGCACTTCCTTGCTAAGTATTCATTGTTTCTCCCCCCCCCTCTTCTTCCGCTAGACACCGAGACCGATGCCGCTGCTGCCCAGTACGACTACGTCACCGACGACCCCTCTCTCTTGCCAGAGCAA
>NC_041381.1:295500862-295514584 GCF_002162155.2 Triticum dicoccoides
CCTTGATCACCAGATATCGCCTATTCTCCTCTATACTGCTTGCATTAGAGTAGTGTAGCATGTTACTGCTTTCCGTTAATCCTATTCTGATGCATAGCCTGACATTGTTGCTACATCTGTTGATACCTTACCTGCAATCCTAAATACTTAGTATAGGATGCTAGTTTATCATCATTGGCCCTACATTCTTGTCAGTCTGCCTTGCTATACTATTGGGCCGTGATCACTCGGGAGGTGATCATGGGTATATACTATACATACATACATACTATACAGATGGTGACTAAAGTCGGGTCAGCTCGATGAGTACCCGCAAGTGATTCTGATGAGGGAGCTGAAAGGACAGGTGGCTCCATCCCGGTAGAGGTGGGCCTGGGTTCCCGACGGCCCCCGACTGTTACTTTGTGGTGGAGCGACAGGGCAGGTTGAGACCACCTAGGAGACAGGTGGGCCTGGCCCTGTTCGGCGTTCGCGGAGACTTAACACGCTTAATGAGATCTTGGTATTTGATCTGAGTCTGGCCATTTGGTCTATACGCACTAACCATCTACGCGGGAGTAGTTATGGGTATCCCGGCGTCGTGGTATCAGCCGAAGCCTTTTTGACGTCAGCGACTGAGTGGCGCGCGCCGGGTTGGACTGCGTTAATGCAACTTCCTTTGTAATGGAGGTTGCTAGGTCTGCTCACCTGTCGCGTACGCAACGTGTAGGTGTGTAATGGGCGATGGGCCCAGACCCCTACGCGCATAGGATTTAGACCAGCGTGCTGACCTCTCTGGTGTGCCTAGGTGGGGCTGCGACGTGTTGATCTTTTGAGGCCGGGCATGACCCAGGAAAGTGTGTCCGGCCAAATGGGATCAAGCGTGTTGGGTTATGTGGTGCACCCCTGCAGGGAAGTTAATCTATTTGAATAGCCGTGATCTTTGGTAACAGGACGACTTGGAGTTGTACCTTGACCTTATGACAACTAGAACCGGATACTTTATAAAACACACCCTTCCAAGTTCCACAGACAACCTGGTGATCGCTTTTCCACAGGGCGACGAGGGGAGGATCGCCGGGTAGGATTATGCTATGCGATGCTACTGGAGATGCTACTTGGAGATGCTATTTGGAGATGCTACTTGGAGGCTTCAATCTACTCTCTTCTACATGCTGCAAGACGGAGGCTGCCAGAAGCGTAGTCTTCGATAGGACTAGCTATCACCCTCTTATTTTGGCATTCTGCAGTTCAGTCCACCGATATGGCCTCCTTACACATATACCCATGCATATGTAGTGTAGTTCCTTGCTTGCGAGTACTTTGGATGAGTACTCACAGTTGCTTTCTCCCCTTTTTTTCCCCTTTCCTTTCTTTCTGGTTGTCGCAACCAGATGCTGGAGTCCTTGAGCCAGACGCCATCGTCGACGACGACTCCTACTACACTGGAGGTGCCTACTACTACGTGCAGCCCGCTGACGATGACCAGGAGTAGTTAGGAGGATCCCAGGCAGGAAGCCTGCGCCTCTTTCGATCTGTATCCCAGTTTGTGCTAGCCATCTTATGGCAACTTGTTTAACTTATGTCTGTACTCAGATATTGTTGCTTCCGCTGACTCGTCTATGATTGATAACTTGTATTCGAGCCCTCGAGGCCCCTGGCTTGTATTATGATGCTTGTATGACTTATTTATGTTTTAGAGTTGTGTTGTGATATCTTCCCGTGAGTCCCTGATCTTGATCGTACACATTTGCGTGCATGATTAGTGTATGATTGAATCGGGGGCGTCACAACTGCGTCCCTGCGGATCAAGATGGAGCGCACATTGTATTTGTGGCGTAGCTCAGAAGGAGAAGGTAGCAGTCGACCTGCACCTTGTCAGCCTTGCAGAGCAGAATAGATTAAGTACTTAGGCGAGCACTGGGCTGCAGCTAAGCCCCCGAGTGGAAGGATTGCTCTCCACTCGGTGGGATTTTCAAATACTTAGGTGAGCACTGGACTGCAGCTAAGCCTCCAAGTGGGAGGTTTGCCCTTCACTCGGTAGGATTTTCAGATACTTAGGCGAGTACTGGACTGCAGCTAAGCCCCCGAGTGGGAGGTTTACTCTCCACTCGGTAGGATTTTCAGATACTTAGGCGAGTACTGGACTGCAGCTAAGCCCCCGAGTGGGAGGTTTTCTCTCCACTCGGTAGGATTTTCAGATACTTAGGCGAGTACTGGACTGCAGCTAAGCCCCCGAGTGGGAGGTTTGCTCTCCACTCGGTAGGATTTTTTGTGGCGTAGCTCTGAAGGAGAAGGCAGCAGTCGACCTGCACCTCATCATCCTTGCAGAGCGCATGTTATATTTGTGGTGTAGCTCAGAAGGAGAAGGTAGCAGTCGACCTGCACCTCGTCATCCTCGCAGAGCGCACGTTGTATTTGTGGCGTAGCTCAGAAGGAGAAGGTAGCAGTCGACCTGTACCTCGTCATCTTTGCAGAGCGGAATGGATTAAGTACTTAGGATAGCACTGGACTGCAGCTAAGCCCCCGAGTGGGAGGATTGGTCTCCACTCGGTGGGATTTCAAATACTTAGGCAAGTACGGGACTGCAGCTAAGCCCCCGAGTGGGAGGATTGCTCTCCACTCGGTGGGATTTTCAAATACTTAGGCGAGTACTGGACTGCAGCTAAGCCCCCAAGTGGGAGGTTTGCTCTCCACTCGGTAGGATTTTCAGATACTTAGGTGAGTACTGGACTGCAGCTAAGCCCCCGAGTGGGAGGTTTTCTCTCCACTCGGTAGGATTTCAGATACTTAGGCGAGGACTGGACTGCAGCTAAGCCCCCGAGTGGGAGGTTTGCTCTCGACTCGGTAGGATTTTTTGTGCCGTAGCTCCGAAGGAGAAGGTAACAGTCGACCTGTACCTTGTCATCCTTGCAGAACATGCGTTGTATTTGTGGCGTAGCTCGGAAGGAGAAGGTAGCAGTCGACCTGCACCTTGTCGTCCTTGTAGAGCGCACATTGTATTAAATACTTAGGCGAGTACTTGGACTGCAGCTAAGCCTTCGAGTGAGAGGCTGGCTCACCACTCGGTAGGATTTTAAACACTTAGGCAAGTACTTGGACTGCAGCTAAACCTCCGAGTGGGAGGCTGGCTCACCACTTGGTAGGATTTTAAACACTTAGGCGAGTACTGGACTGCAGCTAAGCCCCCGAGTGGGAGGCTGGCTCATCACTCGGTAGGATTTTCAAGTACTTAGGCGAAACGGATTCGCAGCTAAGCCCCCGAGTGGGAGGCTGGCTCACCACTCGGTAGGGATTTTTTTACAAACTTAGGCGAAACGGATTCACAGCTAAGCCACACACTGGGGGATTTCTCATGTAAACAAAGGTAACAACAATCACTGGGAAAATTATAACACTCTTGTCTTTAATAAACAAACCACAGAAGTACTTTTATTACATCTCATCCGAGTGAATACTTAAATATAAAAGGGGCGGAGCAGCTCCTCATTCCAAGCTCGTGGCTCGTCAATCTGGCGATCAACATTGTAAAGATGGTACGCGCCATTGTGGAGGACTTTGGTGACGATGAAGGGGCCTTCCCAAGTAGGAGCAAGCTTGTGTGGCTTCTGCTGATCCACTCGGAGAACCAAATCTCCTTCTTGGAAGGCTCGACTCTTCACGTTTCTAGCATGGAATCGACTCAAGTCCTGCTGATAGATAGTCGATCGGATCATGGCCATCTCTCTTTCTTCTTCTAGAAGGTCGACTGCGTCCTGTCGGGCTTGTTCTGCTTCATCTTCAGTGTAGAGCTTGACTCGGGGTGCATTGTGAAGCAGGTCACTCGGCAAGACTGCTTCAGCTCCATAGACCAGGAAGAATGGAGTTCTCCCAGTCGACCGATTGGGAGTGGTCCTCAATCCCCAAAGAACTGATGAAAGTTCATCGACCCATGCGCCTGCTGCGTGTTTGAGATCACGCATCAGTCGGGGTTTCAGTCCTTTGAGAATTAGACCATTTGCCCGTTCAGCTTGTCCATTCGACCGGGGGTGAGCGACTGAAGCGTAGTCGACTCTTGTGCCTTGAGAGGCGCAAAAGGCTTTGAATTCGTCAAAATCAAAGTTTGATCCATTATCAGTGATGATGCTGTGCGGAACTCCATATCTGAATGTCAACTCTCTGATGAAGCTGATAGCAGTACCAACATCAAGATTCTTGATAGGCTTAGCTTCAATCCATTTAGTAAACTTGTCGACTGCCACTAGCAAGTGAGTGAAGCCGCTCCTGCCAGTTCTCAGAGGTCCAACCATATCCAACCCCCAAACTGCGAAGGGCCAGACGAGTGGAATGGTCTTCAAGGCTGAGGCGGGTTTGTGCGATAGATTGGAATAGAACTGACATCCTTCACACTTGTCGACTATTTCCTTTGGCATTTCATTTGCTCTTGGCCAGTAAAATCCCGCTCGGTATGCTTTAGCCACAATGGTCCGAGAGGACGCATGATGACCACAGGTCCCCGAGTGGATATCGTCAAGGATTATCCGACCTTCTTCTGGTGTTATACATTTCTGACTGACTCCAGTCGCGCTTTCCCTGTACAACTGTCCCTTTATCATGGTAAAGGCTTTGGATCGACGGACGATCTGTCGAGCCTCTTCTTCATTCTCTGGGAGCTCTTTCCTTAGGATATACGCGATGTACGGCTCTGTCCAGTCGGGAGTGATGACCAAAACTTCCATGATCAGGTCGACCACAGCTGGAACTTCAACTTCAGTCGGATCTGTGACACTTTTTGGTTGTGGAGCTTCTTCGGTGAAAGGATCCTCTTGAACTGATGGTGTATGGATGTGTTCCAAAAACACATTACTGGGAATGGCTTCTCTCTTGGAACCTATCTTTGCCAAATCATCAGCCACTTGATTTTTTAGTCGGGGTATATGATGGAGCTCTAACCCCTCAAATTTCTTCTCTAGCTTTCTCACTGCATTGCAGTAACTAGTCATGACTGGACTTCTGACGTCCCACTCCTTCATCACCTGATTAACCACCAAATCTGAGTCGCCATAGACCATGAGGCAACGGACGCCGAGTGAAATGGCCATACGCAACCCATACAAAAGTGCTTCGAATTCTGCTTCGTTATTGGAGGAATCAAAGTGGATCTGGAGCACACATCTGAGCTTATCTCCTCGGGGGGAAACCAACACTACCCCAGCACCGGAACCATTCAACATCTTAGAACCATCAAAGAACATGGTCCAGTGCTTCGAGTGAACCTGAGTTGGTAGCTGCTGTTCAATCCACTCGGCGATGAAATCAGCTACTGCTTGGGACTTGATGGCTTTCTTTGCCTCAAACTTGATATCAAGGGGAAGGAGTTCAA
Organism: Triticum dicoccoides; assembly: GCF_002162155.2. Lineage (NCBI taxonomy): Eukaryota > Viridiplantae > Streptophyta > Magnoliopsida > Poales > Poaceae > Triticum > Triticum dicoccoides. The sequence continues at coordinate 295,506,204 of NC_041381.1, forward strand.
TCGCCCATTTTGCCACTCGACTAGTTGCATCTTTGTTGTGCAGAATCTCTGATAATGGGGCGTCGCTGACGACTGTAATGGAATGATCAGAGAAATAATGAGCAACCTTCTTCGTGGTCATATAAATCCCATATACAAGCTTCTGATAATGAGGGTATCTTTGCTTTGATGGGTTCAACAATTCGGAAAGATAATATACTGGGCGCTGAACTTTGAAGGCTTTTCCTTCTTCTTCTCGCTCGACCGTAAGTACTGTACTGATGACTTGTCCTGTGGCTGCAATGTAAACCGGCAAAGGCTCTTTGGTGATTGGGGCAGCAAGCACCGGCTGGGTGGAGAGCAGGGCTTTTAGCTCTGCAAACGCTGCATCAGCTTCGGGAGTCAACTCGAACTTGTCTGACTTCTTCATCAGTCGGTAAAGAGGCAATGCCTTTTCACCGAGACAAGAGATGAATCGACTTAAAGCAGCCAAGCATCCAGTAAGCTTCTGGACATCGTGCACACGCACAGGGCATTTCATTCGGAGTATAGTGCCAACTTTTTCTTGGTTGGCGTCGATTCCTTGTTTGGAAACGAGAAAACCGACCAACTTTCCACCAGGAACTCCGAATGTGCACTTTGATGGATTAAGCTTGATATCATACCTCCTAAGGTTGGCAAATGTTTCAGCAAGGTCAGTCAACAGGTTGGAACCCTTCCGTGATTTGACCAAAATATCATCCATATATGCTTCCACATTCCGACTGATTTGAGTGAGCAAACACTTCTGAATCATCCTCATGAATGTGGCCCCGGCATTCTTGAGGCCGAATGGCATGGTGACATAGCAGAAGCACCCGAATGGAGTGATGAAAGCTGTTTTAATCTCGTCGGGTCCATACAGACGGATCTGATGGTAACCGGAATAGGCGTCTAAAAAAGACAGGCGCTCACATCCTGAAGTTGAGTCGACTATTTAGTCGATGCGGGGGAGAGGAAAATGATCTTTCGGGCAGGCCCGATTGATATGTTTGAAGTCAATGCACATGCGAAGTGACTTGTCCTTCTTGGGGACCATGACAACATTGGCGAGCCACTCGGAGTGGTAAATCTCTCGGATAAACTCCGCTGCTAAGAGCCGAGCCACCTCCTCGCCAATGGCCTTTCTCTTCTGGATGGCAGACCGTCGAAGATGTTCCTTGACAGGTTTCACTTTTGAGTCGAATCGTAGGCGATGGTCAGCCAGTCCCCTGGGAACACCCGGCATGTCAGCATGCTTCCATGCGAAGATGTCCCAATTCTCACGCAGGAACTGGATGAGCGCTTCTTCCCATTTGGAGTCGAGAGTTATAGAGATATGAGTTGTAGCAGCACTGGGATCGGTCGGGTGAATGTGAACCAGCTTTGTCTCATCGGACGACTGAAACACTGACTCTGTAGCGGGCTTCTTGGCTCGCAACAAATCACTCGGATCTGCAGTTTTCTGGTATTCCTGCAGCTCTACCACTGCCATCTGAGCATCGGCGGTCTTTGAGCCCTTCTGAAAGCACTCTTCCGCCTTCTTCCGATTGCCAGTAATAGTGATCACACCTTTGGGACCAGGCATCTTCATTTTGAGGTACACATAGCATGGTCGAGCCATGAAACGTGCATAAGCTGGCCTGCCCAAAATAGTGTGATAAGCACTCTGGAAATCCACCACTTCAAATGTCAACTTTTCTTTGCGGCAATTCTTGGAATCATCGAAACCACATCAAGAGCAATTTGGCCGAGTGACTCAGCCTTCTTCCCAGGAATGACTCCATGGAAACTCATGTTGCTGGTACTGAGTCTGGACATCGGAATACCCATCCCTTTCAATGTTTCTGCATACAATATATTCAGGCCGCTGCCACCATCCATCAAGACTTTAGTCAGTCGAGTGCCTTCGAGGACTGGGTCGACCACCAAAGCTTGCCTCCCAGGGGTGGCTATGTGTGTCGGATGATCGGACTAGTCGAATGTGATGACAGTCTGAGACCACTTCAGATAACTGGGTGTCAGCGGAGCAACCATATTCACCTCTCGGTTGATAACTTTCAATCAACTTTTGCTTTCAACATCAGCAAAAATCATCAGGGTGGAATTGACTTGGGGATATCCATCATCACTATCTTCTTTGTCCTCAACTTTGTCCGACTCCTTTTCCTTATCTTTGGGTTGCTTCCCCTGGAATTGCTGGATCAAGAGCCGACACTGTCAAGTGGTATGTTTCGGATAAATGAATTTACCCTCCTCATCTTTCTTCGTGTGGATGTGGCACGGCAAATCCATCACGTCATTCCCTTCATTGTCCTTTACCTTCTTAGGGTTCCAAGACCATTTGGGCTTCCCTTTAAACTTTCCTTGAGTCACAGCCAAGGCTTCTCCAGGAGCAGCTGGCTCGGCTTTCCGCCTCTGCTTCCGACTAGAGTTCCCTCCCCCGGTTTCATGAGTGGCTGACTTGTACTTGCCACTCCGGAGCCGATCCTCTTCTTCACCATTGGCATACTTGGTGGCAATCTCCATCATTCGACTCAGGGTCATGTCTCCGGTCCGACCGAATTTCAAACTCAGCTCTTTGTTCTTAACACCTTCCTTGAAGACACAGACTGCCTGGTGATCAGATACATTCTCTACCCTGTGATGCAATGTGATCCACCTCTGGATGTAACCCCTCAGAGTCTCATTCGACTTTTGCACACAAGATTGCAGCTCTGTCAACCCTGCTGGTCGCTTGCAAGTTCCTTCAAATGTTCTGAGAAACACTCGGGCAAGATCTTCCCAAGTGTAAATGTTGCTAGGTGCCAACTGATTCAGCCATGCTCTAGCGAGCCCTCCAACATAAGAGGTAGGTGTTTCATGGCCACCTCATCATTGCCGCCACCAATCTGAATAGCCACTCGGTAGTCCTCAAGCCAAGTATCAGGCTTGGACTCACCAGTGAACTTACTGACACCAGTTGCCAACCTGATGTTGGGAGGAATCACCATGGCCCTGATGGCTCTGCTAAAACACTCTGGTCCTGAGACGTGAACTCTGCTGCTGGTGGGCACATCTCTGTCATGGCCTTCTCGGTGAGCTCTGTTCGTGTCGACCAAACCTTGAACGATAATGGATCTCGCATCAAAGCCTGGTTCTCTGGGGTCGACTGGAACCCTTCGCCCAACATTGTGCTGGCGTCTGTCATCTTGCTGTCGAGGCGCGTACGATCCACCCCTTTGGGGGAGGAGTGGGCACTCAACGTCGATCATCACGATCAAATCGGTCATCATACTGATCATACCGGCCTCCACGTCCCTCACGCGTCAGGGGCGATCTTGGGCTATGAGCCGACTAGACTGTATTTGCAGCGACGGATCTGCTGTGAATCCTATTCCGCGACTGCGATACAACTGAATTTTGATCTCCTGCTGCCCGGAGCAAATCTGTGATCTGTAGCAAGCCTCTGCCAGCCTCTGACTGGGAAGGTTGAATCGACTCTGCTATACGGGCTGCAGCTGCTAGATTCTGAATCGGAGTTCGATATACCTAAGTCGGTGGTGGAAAGAGTTGACGTCGACTGGAGTCTAGAACCCTTTGCCGCACACGCTCGTCGAGTGCTCGCTGGAGGTTTTCCAGTCGAGTGCGCTCAGCCAAGTTGGCCAGGCGCGCATCCTCCAAAGCATGAGCCTCGGGGGTTTCTCCAACGATAGGAGTGTGTAGCGCATCCATGTTCTGGCGGCGAAGATCTTCCCTCTGCAGCGAAGTGAGGGGCTCAGGTTGATACTCTTCATGGTCTTGCGCCGGATCGCCTCTGCCATCGACTCCGTCGGTGCGGGGAAAACCGGGAGGACTGCGTGGTCCATTGACCATCAGAACCTCCACCGCCGGATCACTGCTATCGCACTCGGATGCAGTCTCTATGGAGCCAGTCGAACAGGCCGTAGAGAGATTCATCGGGCTCGATCGCCACGACTTGGGGAGTGGCCGACTGGAGAGCCACCGCGTGCCTCATCCACCGCTGAAGTCTCGACCGACCGGAGCGCTTGCACCGGCAGGAGACAGGGAGGGAGGACGACACAGGGGTCGACCGATACTGGGTCGACGGTTGCCGCAGGAGGACACCGCGGACGCACGCATGCAAGTGCGTCACTCCGCGGACAGGGAGCGTGTCGATGTCGAGTGGAGCCTCCTGAAGCCAAGCGGAGTCGTCGGCGATGAACGTGAGTGCGCCGAGACGGATCTCGCGGCCCTCAACCAAAACTCCGCCTGAAACCATGATGAAGGAGATCGGAACAATCGCAACTTCTCCAATAGGTCTCTAAGACACCTGCCCCACGGTGGGCACCAACTGTCGTGGTTCTAAGTCTGACAGTAGAATAGGGGGGTAGGAATGGAGAGGCAAGATCCTAGCTATGGAGTAGTTGTATACGCAATATGTTTACGAGTTCAGGCCCTTCTCGGAGGAAGTAACAGTCCTACGTCTCGGAGCCCGGAGGCGGTCGACTGTATTATGTGCGTATGAGTTACAGGGGTGCGAACCCTTGACACCGAGGAGGGGGTGGCTTATATAGAGTTTGCCAGACCCCTCCGGCCCTTAGTTATGTAGGGTTTAAAGTATATTAAGATCGGGGGTTACTGGTAACGCCCCACATAAAGTGCTATGATGACCATAAAAGCTACTTAATGACCAACCGTTTGAGTGCAGATGGACTTTAGATCTCCTGGCGGTCGAGTGGTTGGCTTCATGGTCGAGTGTCTTCAAGTCCGTCGAGTGGAATCCTTCCAGGTCGACTGACAAGTGGTTTCTTCTAGAGATGTCCTTGGGGAGGGTATCTTGGACAGGTCCATGACCCTACCCTAGGTACATGGCTTCATCATGCGGGACCCGTGGCCCGTCTAGCCCAGGCTTTTATTTCATATGTTAGCACATGACCAACCCAGTTTGGTTTTTTCCTTTCTGAAAAATGGCTAGCCAGCTATTTTGTTTTTTGCAGAATAACCAACATAGGCCTACTTGCTTTTCTACGCCCTGCTGGGCCGGAAATCTTTCAAGACGAGGAGGGATGCATTTTGCCCAGAAAATGGGCTATAAGTAATAAGAAATGGGCTATAAGTAATAATAAATGGGCTATAAGTAATAATAAATGGGCTGTAAAATGAAAAAATACAGCAAACAGGCAATTAGTTCCCAAATACTGTTTTCTTTCAGATTTTGATATTTTAAATTTCATTGTTTTTGTGCGGGTAAAATTTCATTGAATTTAAATTAAGGTATATTTAGATTTAAAATTAATTTAAATCTAGCTAGAAATTTCGGGCTGTATGCTGTTTGGGACAGATTTGGAGGCTGACTTGTGGGTCTACTAGGTTGACGTGTACTTTGGCTTTGTCAACTTAGTGACCGTTGGATGTTAATCCAACGGCCGTGCTGCTTCTTAAATATCTGGTATTCTTGCTCCAGCCGCCCAAACGAGCTCCGGTGGGACTGCTTGCTCCCGCCTCCCGTGGCCGGCGGTGCTGCCGCACAGGCCGCACTGCCCCACCCTACTTCATTGCTGGACAGGCCATTCCTCTACTCACCCACACCTCCTGTTATTCTCCGGCGACGGTAGCCGGACCAGTAAACCCTCGTACTCCCCACTGCGTGGGTAACCATTGCCGAGTCTTCCCCGGCTCCGTGCCGTTCCCTTCCTAGGCCTCGCCATCGTCCACCGCCATGGTGCTCTCGGCGCGGCCTAGTCAATGTGGTCAACGAATGACATCCATCGGCCGTGGACTATATGCGCAAAATACTGATTCCTCCACCTGACAGCTGGGACCCACCGGAAGGGCCTCTTATTTCACGAAAAAAGTGTTCCCCCCGGTGACATGTCGGACCCACCAACTATATCTTCGCATGCAAGGAAGTGCCTCCTTATTACGCACAAAAAAATGAATACCCACCCTGCTAGATGGGACCCACCATAGTGGGAGGATGACTTGTGGGCCAACTAAGTTGACGGGGATGGAGGGCTTTGTCAACTTAGTCAATATGAACGATTTAGCTGCAGTGACCGTACGATGTCCATCCAACGGCCATAGTGCTTCTTCAACCTCTGGTCTTCTTGCTCTAGCCGCCCAAAGCAGCGCCGGTCGTGCCGCGTGCTCCTACCTCTCGTGGCCGGTTGTGATGCCGCAGAGGCCTCACCTCCCCCTACTACTCCCACCGCTGGCCCAGGGTATCCCTCTACTCACCCACACCCCCTGTTATTCTTCGGCGACAGCAGCCTCACGCCGTAGCCGAACCAGTTAACCCTCGTACTACTCTCCGCGCGGGATACCACTGGTGCATCTTCCCCGGCTCCGCGTCGTCCCCTTCCTAGGCCTCGCCGTCGTCCAGACCACCGCCCTGGTGCTCTCGGCGCGACGTGGTCAACATGGTCAACGACTGACTTCCATCGGAAGAGTACTGTACGTGGAGAGGCTGACAGCAGGGATCCACCGGACGGGCCACCTTATTTCACGAAAAAAACATTTCCCCCTGACTACTGGGACCCACCGGACGGGCCAGCGTATTTCGCGAAAAAAACGTTCCCCGCGCAGTCAGCTCGGACCCACCGGAAGTGTCTCCTTATTACGCACAAAAAATGAATACTCCCCTTGCTAGCTGGGACCCACCATGGTGGGAGGCTGACTTGTGGGCCTACTAAGTTGACTAGGACGGGGGCCATTGTCAACTTTAGTCAATATGAACGATTCTAGCTCTAGTGACCGTACGATGTCCATCCAACGGCCGTAGTGCTTCTTCAACCTCTGGTCTTCTTGCTCCAGCCGCCCAAAGCAGCGCCGGTCGTGCCGCATGCTCCTGCCTCCCGTGGCCGGTAGTGCTGCCGCGGAGGCCTCACCGCCCCCTACTATTCCCACTGCTGGCCAGCCCCTGCGGCGACGGCAGCCTCACACCGCAGCCGAACCAGTGAACCCTCGTACTCCTCTCCGCGCGGGCTTCCACCGCCGCGTCTTCCCCGGCTCCCCGTCGTCCCCTTCCTAGGCCTCGCCGTTGTCCACCGCCCTGGAGCTCTCGGCGCAGCGTGGTCAACGTGGTCAAGGAACGACTTCCATCGGACATAGACTGTACGTGGAGAGGCTGACAGCTGGGTCCACGGCCGTAGCAAGGAAGTGCCTCCTTATTACGTGGAAAATAATGATTCCTCCACCTGACAGCTGGGACCCACCGGACGGGCCACTGTATTTCGCGAAAAAATGTTTCCCCCTGACTGCTGGGACCCACCAGCTACATCTTCACACGCAAGGAAGTGCGTCCGGTCGAAAAAACAAAACGATTCGTCCCCCTGACCACTGGGACCCACCAGCGACACCTTCGCACGCAAGGAAGTGCGTTCGGGCAAAAAAAAGATTCGCCCTCCTGACTACTGGGACCCACCAGCTACATCTTCGCACGCAAGGAAGTGCGTCCGGGCAAAAAAAAACAAAAACGATTCGCTCCCCTGACTGCTGGGACCCACCAGCTACATCTTCGCATGCAAGGAAGTGCCTGACAGTCGGGACCCACCTGGTCAGAGCGTACATAGCGTTGTCATTTTGGTCGCGAACATGTACGTACATACTGGTCGATGTAGAGGCGCGCACGTGTCGTAGATGTAGAGGCACGCGCGTGTCGTAGTAGCGGCACGCACGTAGCATGTACACGTACGTACAGCGGCGAGGGTGCAAGAAAGAAAATACGGCCACGTACGTACATACGGGTAGGGTCTCGAACGCCTACTCGCGCATACGTACATGGCTGGGTCGGAACGGAGAAACAGCATCGTCGTCGTGTTCATGAGGAGGCAACGGAATGCGTCGTGTTCATCGGGAGGCAACGGAACGCGTGGGAGCCAACCGGCTGGGTCGGAACGGAATGCGTGGTCGTGTTCATCGGGAGGGCTTGGACGGAACATGCGATGGAAACGAGGCCTGGCGTACCGCACAACGGAGGAAACGGACCTCCTACGTTCGGAACGGGGGTCCTGTTGCTCGGGAGGGGTGTGGCGTACCGCAAAACGGACGAAATGGACTTGTGTTGGAGCACTACGGTCGAAACGGGGGGAGGGGTGTGGCGTACTGCAAAATGGGACTCCACGGGATACTGTTCATCTCCACCGTCAACCTCCTCTAGCCTCCACGGGTTACCGTCGACCTCCTCCAGCCTCCACGGGTTGCTGTTCATCCAGCCTCCACCGCGCGCTACTCCATCGGCTACTGTTCAACCACCCCTCCACGGGCACCTCTCCACCATCTACTGTTCATCCAGCCCTCCACACCATGGGGTCATGTTCAACCACCCCTCCACGACCACCCCTCCACCGTCTACTGTTCATCCAGCCCTCCACACCACGGGTTCCTGTTCATCCAGAGGCAAC
>NC_041381.1:295514963-295536110 GCF_002162155.2 Triticum dicoccoides
TCATCCCAGAGGCAGCATCGATCGGCTTCAATTAGCAGCAGTAGCGAAGGAATCGCTCCATCGGGTTCAGTTAACAGCCATCGATCGATCGCTCGGGTTTAGTAACGCATAGCCTGCAGTGCAATCGCTCGGGTTCAGTTAGAGCCCAACGCCTCGCTCGGGTTCAGTTAGAGCCAACGCCTCGCACACACACGCGTACCTGTACGAGAGAAACGCGCATCGCTCTCCCACCGTAACCGGCAACTCCCCGAAATTTTCCTCCCCCTCGCTTATGCCACGGTTTTTTTTGTCATGGACGGCCCAAAGAATGGCATGCAGCTGCGTCTCAGGCCCGCCCAGGACGAAAAGCCCATTTTCTGTCATGATTTTTTATCACAGAAGTAGGAGCCCACCACATCTATGATGATACCGGGTTTTGTCACAATTATCGTCATAGAAGTGTCATATGTATGACAGAAAAAAAATTCGTTCGGCCCAAAATGTCATGGATGTGTCTTTTTTTTGTAGTGAGCAAAGTAGCGTAAGTATTTCCCTCAGTTTTGAGAACCAAGGTATCAATCCAGTAGGAGGCTACACGCAAGTCCCTCGTACCTACACAAACAAACAAGAACCTCACAACCAACACGATAAAGGGGTTGTTAATCCCTTCACGGCCACTTGCGAAAGTGAGATCTGATAGAGATAATAAGATAAGATAGATATTTTTAGTATTTTTATGATATAGATTGGAAAGTAAATTTTGCGAAATAAAGTAGATCGGAAACTTATATGATGGAAAATAGACCCAGGGGCCATAGGTTTTACTAGTGGTTTCTCTCAAGATGGCATAAGTATTACGGTGGGTGAACAAATTACTCTCGAGCAATTGATAGAAAAGTGCATAGTTATGAGAATATCTAGGCATGATCATGTATATAGGCATCACGTCCGCAACAAGTAGACCGACTCCTGCCTGCATCTACTACTATTACTCCACACATCGACCGCTATCCAGCATGCATCTAGAGTATTAACTTCATAAGAACAGAGTAACGCATTAAGCAACACTACAAAAAAAGACACACCCGTGACATTTTGGGCCGAACGAAATTTTTTTCTGTCATACATATGACACTTCTATGACGATAATTGTGACAAAACCCGGTATCATCATAGATGTGGTGGGATCCCACTTCTATGACAAAAAATCATGATAGAAAATGGGCTTTTCGTCCTGGGCGGGGCGGAGACGCAGCTGCATGACATTTTTTAGGCCGTCCATGACGGAAAAAACCATGGTAGAAGCGAGGGGGAGGAAAATTTCGGGGAGTTGCCGGTTACGGTGGGAGGTCGGGGGCGGAGCGATGCGCGTTTCTCTTGTACGTACGCGCGTGTGTGCGAGGCGTTGGCTCTAACTGAAGCCGAGCGAGGTGTTGGGCTCTAACTGAACCCGAGCGATTGCACTGCAGGCTACGCATTACTGAACCCGAGCGATCGATCGATGGCTGTTAACTGAACCCGATGGAGCGATTCCTTCGCTACTGCTGCTAACTGAAGCCGATCGATTGGATGAACAGTGAGTGTTGCGGGGGGTTTGGATGAACAGTGAGCGGTGGCGTTGCCTCTGGATGAATAGGAACCCATGGTGTGGAGGGCTGGATGAACAGTAGACTGTGGAGGGGTGGCCGTGGAGGGGTGGTTGAACAGGACCCCGTGGTGTGGAGGGCTGGATAAACGGTAGACGGTGGAGGGGTGCCCATGGAGGGGTGGTTGAACAGTAGCCGGTGGAGTAGCGCGCGGTGGAGGTTGGATGAACAGGAGCCCGTGGAGGCTGGAGGAGGTCGACGGTAGCCCGTGGAGGCTGGAGGAGGTCGACGGTGGAGATGAACGGTATAACATGGAGTCCTGTTTTGCGGTACGCCACACCCCTCCCCCCCCCTCCCGTTTTGACCGTAGCGCTCCAACACAAGTCTGTTTCGTCCATTTTGCGGTACGCCACACCCCTCCCGATGAACAGGACCCCCGTTTCGACCGTAGCGCTCCAACTCAAGTCCGTTTCGTCCGTTTTGCGGTACGCCACGCCCCTCCCGATCAACAGGACCCCCATTTCGATCGTAGGAGGTCCGTTTCGTCCGTTTTGCGGTACGCCACACCCCTCCCGATCAACAGGACCCCCGTTTCGACCGTAGGAGGTCCGTTTTGCGGTACGCCACACCCCTCCCGATCAACAGGACCCCTGTTTCGACCATAGGAGGTCCGTTTCCTCTGTTCTATGGTACGCCAGGCCTCGTTTCCTTTGCCTATTCCGTCCAAACCGGTTGGGTCCCACGCGTTCTGTTGCCTCCCGATGAACACGACGCATTCCATTGCCTCCCCATGAACACGACGCATTCCGTTGCCTCCCCATGAACACGACGCATTCCGTTGCCTCCCCATGAACACGACGCATTCCGTTGCCTCCCCATGAACACGACGCATTCCGCTGCCTCACCATGAACACGAGCCCTCCCCGTACGTATGCGCGACTAGGCGTTCGAGACCCCGCCCGTATGTACACATACGTGGTCGTATTTTCTTTCTTGCACCCTGGCCGCTGTACGTACGTGTACATGCTACGTGCGCGCCTCTACTACGACACGTACGCGCCTCTACTACGACACGTGCGCGCCTCTACATCGACCAGTATATATGTACGTACAAGTTCGCAACCAAAATGACAATGCTACATACGCTTCGACCAGGTGGGTCCCGACTGTCAGGCAGTTCCTTGCGTGCAAAAATGTAGCTGGTGGGTCCCAGCAGTCAGAGGGGTGAATCGTTTTTTTATTGCTCGGACGCACTTCCTTTGCGTGTGAAGATGTAGCTGGTGGGTCCCAGCAGTCAGGGGGTGAATCGTTTTTTTTCAGACGCACTTCCTTGCGTGCGAAGATTTAGCTGGTGGGTCCCAGCAGTCAGGGGGGCGAATCGTTTCTTTTGCCCGGACGCACTTCCTTGCGTGCGAAGGTGTAGCTAGTGGGTCCCAGCAGTCAGGGGGGAAATGTTTTTTTCGTGAAATACGGTGGCCCATCCGGTGGGTCCCCGCTGTCAGGTGGAGGAATAATTATTTTGCGCGTAATAAGGAGGTACTTCCTTGCTGCGGCCGTGGCCCAGCTGTCAGCCTCTCCACGTACAGTCCACGTCCGATGGAAGTCGTTCCTTGACCACGTTGACCACGCCGCGCCGAGAGGACCATGGCGGTGGACGACGGCGAGGCCTAGGAAGGGGACGACTCGGAGCCGGGGAAGACGTAGCAGTGGATGCTCACGCGAAGAGGAGTACGAGGGTTCACTGGTTCGGCTGCGGTGTGAGGCTTTTGTTGCCATAGATTAACATGGGTGTGGGTGAGTAGAGGGATGGCCTGGCCAGCGGTTGGAGTAGTAGGGGGCGGTGAGGCCTCCGCGGCATCACAGCCGGCCACAGGAGGCAGGAGCATGTGGCACGACCGACGCTGGTTTGGGCGGCTAGAGCAAGAAGACCAGAGGTTGAAGAAGCACTACAACCGTTGGATGAACATCGTACGGTAACAGGAGCTAGAATCATTCATATTGACTAAGTTGACAAAGCCCTCCGTCCCCGTCAACCTGGTAGGCCCACAAGTCAGCCTCCCAGTATGCTGGGTTCCAGCTGGCAGGGGGAGTATTCATTTTTTTTTGTGCATAATAAGGAGGCACTTCCTTGCGTGCGAAGATAGCTGGTGGGTCCGACAAGTCAGCGGGGGGCACATTTTTTTCACGAAATACAGAGGCCCTTCCGGTGGGTCCCAGATGTCAGCTGGAGGAATCATTATTTTGCGTGTAATAAGGAGGCATTTCCTTGTGTGCGGCCGTGGACCCAGCTGTCAGCCTCTCCATGCACAACCTACTTCCGATGGTGCCGTTCGTTAACCATGTTGACCACGCCGCGCCGAGCGCATCACGACAGCGAGGCCCCGGACAACAATGAGCCGGAGATGGGAAGACGCGGGAGTAGAGTCGCAGATGGAGAGGTGTACGAGGGTTAACTGGTTCTAGTGCGGTGTGGTTTGGCAGTCGGTGGGAAAGAACAGGAGGTTTGGAGGGTTGGAGGGATGGCCTGGCCAACGGTGGAGTGGCGCTTCATAGCGAAGCGTGCTAAGTAGAGCTGCTAGCAGCAGGAGGTGGGAGGTGGTCCCGACGGCGCTGGAGGAAGAAGGCGAGAGATTGAAGATGGATGTCGGCCGTTGGATGTAAATCCAATGGCTAACATGTCAGAATCATTTGTTGACTAAATTTACAACGACTTGCGTTGGCTTCGACCTATTGGCCCACATTTCAGCCTCCAAAAATGTGGCACGTATTCAACCCATTTTTTCAGAATTTACAGTCTTTTTTTGCACGGTAGAATTTACAGTCAATTTTATCTTTTTTTTTTGAATTACAGCCATTAGCTGGGCTGGGTGAACAATTAATGTAGCTTTCATGCGGCCTATTTTATTTTATTTCCTAAAAAATTACAGGCCATTTGCACTTTATCTAGATACACGATTTTGTTGGGTTGATTCCAATTATAATGTTGGGTTGGGCCAGCAATGTTATCAAAAAATAAAAAAGGGCTGAGCATTTTGTTATAAATATATTTAAATAATAAGTGATATTATTACATTCGTAAATCTTACCAAGCTTTTGTACACAATCACTAGGATTTTCGTGCCAAAACAATCCAGGATTTTATTTGTTAAGAAATTATTTTTATAAGTTAATAAGATGTGGGTTATTGTTTTCTTACATATGTAAGTATCTGTTAAATATATGATGACAATAAAAATAATATATAATAACATATAAAATAATTTAAATATATATAATATAGTTAAAAGGGAAACATAAGTTGTACCTGGCGTTCCTATTCTTATATAGAAAAATAGAACAGACTCCTACGTTTTCTTCCAAAAAATACATAAATTGGGCTGCCAAAAATAAAACCTCGGATGGGAGGTCCATAGGCCGGTCGATATATGACGGCCCTAGGAAAATACAAACAGGCCCTCCCATCCGAGGTCGTGGGCTGCGCATGTTAAAAATGAAAACCTAGACAGGGCAGCCCAAAACCACGTCCAACACTTGCAAAACCCCGTCCCTCGTTTTCTCTTTGTTTCGCACACTCAACATTGTGTGGGCATTTCGACTGTGCATCATACGAAGATGTGCTATGCATGAATGTTGATCAGCATGATGTTAACTGGCTGGTAGTTCCATTTTCGACCACGAATAAAACTTCCAACATGATGTTAACCCTGTTTGAAAAGGCCGTGTTAATATAAATGCTCTGCCTCTGAAAGTTGCAGTTTCTTATCTGAAACTGAAACTTGCAGTTTCTTCTCGTCTGCACTTTTATACTCCTATGAAACTACATTTTTTTAAGTGCTAAAAATAGATCTCTAGAATTCATAAAATTCTTCATATGCTCAATACTGCAAATCTGAAATTCAAAAGACATTCATATATGAAAGTACTCTCAAAATACACAACACAAAACACAATTCACAACCTGCAAATACTGACAACCCTAAGCTCCTCCTGACAATTCACAACCTGCCCGACTATTGGGCTGGGGGGCAATCCCCTCCTATTCCTCGGCGGCAGACAGCCGCCCCGTGAGACAATGTGAACGGCGAGGGAGACGATGGCGGGGAAGCGTCGTCGGGGCAACTGCTTTTCTCCTCTTGCAGTTGGGTTCGGTCGACGAAGACTCCACCAGCTCGCTCTGGCAGGACACCCTCACAAACGACACCCTGTAGATGCTCGATCCTTCAATCTCTGGTGGATGCTCCATCTGGGATCGATACTCCCACCACCGCTCCCTCACGATCGGATACGGTGAATCTGTTTGCTCCATGGCCCAGAGGAGAAGCTCTATGTACTCCGGCGCGACTCCCTCCGGGAGTATCGCCGCCTTTTCGCTCTATTGAAGATATTTGGCCATGGATGTCACCGTCGCTGCTAGGTGGTCCTTGTTGTCAAACCAAGAATGTATCTCCAACATCCTAGCTAGCTTCACAGGGTCGCCGTCTGTGATCCTCACGTATCAGTCGTACTCCTCCATTGATCTACTTCTCCACATCACCTTCACTCACCGGCGGTGTTTTTTGAATGGAAGAGGAGAGGAGCGGCGCTGGTTTTGGATTAGAACGGGAGAGGAGCGACGTTGTTTTTGGACTGGAACAGGAGAGGAGGGGCGGTGGTTTTGAAATGGAAGAGGAGAGGAGCGGCGCTGGATTTAGATTGGAATAGAAGAGGAGCGGTGGTGGATTTAGATTGGAACAGGAGAAGAGCGGAAGAGCGGCGCTCGTCTTGGAAGTATTTTTTGTTGTTTTGCGTATTTTGGGTCAAAGTTTGACCACATACTGTATATGACAAGCAAAATGTGAATGCATTTCACCAAAAATTGTATCGTTTGGTTCGTATCTGAATGTACTTTCAAATTATATTATTTTTGCAACGTATAACATATATTTTATGTGCGAAAATCATGGTCAATTATGACCCAGAATAAAAGGAAGACTAGTTAATGTGGGGTCGCTTTCTTAATTGAAGGGTAAATTGATTTTGATTTTGATCCAGTCACAGCGTGCCGGCCCTCTCGCCCAATCCTAAATCGCTGCCGCACGCTCCTCTCCCTCTTCTCCATTGCAAAACCACCTCCTCTCCTCTCCATCATCTCCATTCCAAAACCACCTTCTCGCCTCTCCTTCTTCTGATCTTCTCCATTGCAAAACCACCTCCTCTCCTCTCCATCATCTCCATTCCAAAACCACCTCCTCTCCTCTCCAGCATCTCCATTCCAAAACCACCGTCTCGCCTCTCCCTCTTCTGATCTTCTCTCCATTGCAAAACCACCTCCTCTCCTCTCCATCATCTCCATTCCGAAACCACCTCCTCTCCTCTCCCTCTTCTCTATTGCAAGACCACCGTCTCTCCTCCCATCTTCCAAAGCTAGCACCGGACCACTCAGAACGACATCTATGGAGAGGATGCAGCAGCGAATCAGGCAGATCGCCAGCGGCGACCAGGCAAAGTTAGCCAGGTTGAAGGAGATCCTTAGTTGGTTTGACAATGAGTGGGAGATTTCGAGGACGGTGCGGGCCATGTGGCAATGTATGCGAAAGAGCGAGACGGCGGCGATGAGGGCGGCAATGTACATGTACTCCTCGGCGGCAGTCACGCCATAGTCCTCCGAGTTCATCGAGTATCTCCTATGGGCGATGGAGCAGACAGATTCGCCTGAGGCGACAGTTAGGCGGAGGTGGTGGGCGTACAGGTCGAAGGTCGAGCACCCAGAGGATAACGAATCGATCGAGTATGGTGTGTCGTTCGTGAGGGTGCAGAGCCAGCCGGAGCCACAAGAGTATTTGTTCTCCCACCACTAGAGGAGGCCGGATGGCGCGACGTTGCTTCCCCGACATTCTCCACGGTTCCCTCGATGCTCGCCTTGTTTCAACGGCCGCTGTAGGGTTTAAGGTAAGCTTCGCACTAACCTAATCTTCCACCTGCTCATGCTTACAATCAGTGTGGCAGCTAATGAAAATCATGCTTACAATCAGTCTCCGAGTACTACGCCAATCACCCCAAAATAGCTCTAGACCTTTGGGTCAAAGTTGTGACACAGTGTACAAATAAAGAAAAATAGATTGGTGCTTCTTTCAGAAAAGAGTACTCCCTAGAAAACTGCCAATATAAGCTACTAGTATTTGGTTAGAGGATTTGCTGCTGAGAAAGATCCGTCCACAGAGAGTGCCACACATCCCACTGGCTGTGGTGGATGCCAATGCATGCATGCAGCATGGTTGGTGTCGATAATTTTTACTTGGCACACCTCACACTCTGCATATATGCCGGTTCCATACGTACATTTGTGCAGTTCCACCAAAATGCAGCTGAATGACCCTGTTTGCACAGATAATGAAAAAGCGTGATTACATTATAGTGGCACTAGTTGATGAAACACACAAAATAAATAGAAGAAAATATTGCGATAGTATCATAGTATGCCATGCTGTGAGGGCGAGATGGGCCCTGCGACGCCTCATACGGTACGCCTCATACTGGACATCGTCCCAAGTCTCCCAGATACACCTTCTGCCAGTGATGAACATCAGTGTACAAAAGTAGTACAAGGAGGCGCCTTGAGACATTCAAATCTCTATTTTTGTACATATCAACTAAAATTAAGCACCCCAGTTTGCAGAAACGCTTAAACATTAACAATGGGACTAGTTGATGAAACATACTTTAACAAAGAGAAGCACTTTCTTTATCTACATTGGAAATGAAATGATAGAGATGACACTCGCTCTATTTTTACTATATTATTACTTCATTTTATCAGTGACACTAGGGTCGAGCAGGTGGCAAATGAGGTGTACCGTGCGTTGCAAGGATGGAGGCCGGGGGTGCTTAGACTGGGATACTGAAGCTGGCTCTTTCAGTCACCAACATGGATGATTCAATTCATGGGACCTTTTGGTGCAGTTCACCTAAAATGAAGCAATGTCCCGTGAGCTAGCAGCTTCTTCAAAAAAATAATTTAAGAAAAGGGCTCCAGCCCCGGTTCCAATTCCATCATAAAACGAAACCCACAGAGCTTCTTCTTCATTAGTTGCAATAAAATTGAGCAACATCAAGGTTGGTTGTGAAGCTCCTGGAATGCTCAACTATAATTTCGATATCATTTGTGCAGTTCAACTAAGATCGAGCGTGAAATGTATATCTCTGTTTGCACAAAAAAGGTGGAAAGGAGGGTGACTAACAAGTAACAAGTGATGAAACATGCATCAAATGAAAAGAAGCATGTTCCTTATCTAAATGGCAATCCTACAAGGACAGTAGCAATTTCTAAAGCAGTGGCATTGCTAGATATTAGTGTGGGCATCAGGATTAACTATGACAACCGTTAAATATGACATTACTTCGGGCACGGGAGAGTAGGCAGACCAGGACAGTTGCATTTCTAACGAAAAGAACCAACTTATCTTAATGGGAAATTTTAGCAGGACATGTAAAGAAGTGCCATTGATTCATATTACTGGAGGCATTACATTGAAAACAACATTGGTTTACCGTGTCCTTACTTTTAACAGTGCGACTGCTACATTTTACCAGTGGCATTACATAAGAGTGGCTCGGGGCAACAAACATCAGAACAAGATATCTGGGTTGGTCCCATTTTTGTTCGGTATAGCCACCTTATACTGTGTGAGCCTAGCAAATCTAGTGCTGGACTTACTCTGTTGACTTGTCCCCCAGTCCCCACTTTCTTTCCTTTTTCAACCAATAGATCGGGTTTATATTGAGTTTGTATTGCGTTTCCCTTTATTTTGCTATTAGACCTAGAGACCAGTTGGATAGCCAGTCTCTGCTACTTTTCGCCCCCATTATTTCCTCTTTCAACCAAGTCCTAGATTCAGGTAACAAATCCTCCCCCACCCCCCACCCCCTTTCTTCCTTGTTTGAACCAAGTAGTACTAGATTCGAGTGCATGAACTAGTTTTACCTCTTAAACGTAAAAAAATTAGGTGGTTTTCGAACAGCCGATCGATCCTATATACGAGGGGGCCTGAGAAATAGTAAAAGTTACAAATGCAGCGACGTCAGGAGCTCGAGAAGTAGAGCAAGGCCGATTTAGAAGGAAGTTATACCTGATGGTCGCTGGGATGTCGCTAGGTGGGCGGCGGGAGGCCGGATTTGCCCACACTATGGCAGCGAGGAAGAAGGGGTCGGAGGCCCTCCCTCGCCAGCGGTGCTTGGGAGAGAACAGCAAGGCAGGCTGATCGGGACGCGCCCAACAGTGGGTAAGAGCCATTGCCGAGGATGACCGCGTAAACGTTGCACCTTCTCACCTTCCCCGGCGGAGAGGATCCGGCTGGATCTGTGACCAGCGGTGAGCAGAGAGAGAGAGTGTGTGTGGCCACCGCTGTCGTGTTTAGATCTGGAGAGGCCGAGATGGTGTGAAGAGAGCAACACTAGCAAGCAAGCGCGGAGGCTCCTGCCTATATAGTGGAGTAGTACTTAGTTTTCTTTTGTCTACCGGAGCCGGCTTGACCTCGTCAATGACTGTCGAGAAGTCTTCATGCACGTGGCCCGGAGGTGCAGTTGTCGTCATTTTGATCTGAAGCGCCGGATTATAACATATAACACGAAAAAATGCCACATGACAAGAAATCATAACCTCACTGCCCAAAGGAGACAACATGAATCCCGACAGACAAACTAGACGAGGAACAAAGCTCAAATTAAAGATAAACTCGTAGAAAAGGGGTCCGTCGATAGATGTCCTAATTAAAATAGCCGGCTTGACCTAGATGGCAGCCGAGTAGTCACTGTTCGTGCATGTGCCCCCAATGACTAGCCCAACTCAGTTGTCGCTGTTTAACCCTCGCAGTGATCCGAAACACATGACACATAATTTTGCGAGATGACAAGAAACCTTTTTTTAGATTTCTCACCACAACTAAAGCCATTTACAACACAGCCTGAACGATATGTAGACGATAGCCAATCCAGGCGTGTCTACTGGAGTCTGGTCACATGCATGGACGAACTGATATTCCGTGTCTTGCAGGGATCGTCCAGGCACCAACGTAGTACAACACTTCTCTAGTACTATCGCTCGTCTCCCTCTTCTATTAAGTCACCCGACTTGCGGGGCCGGGGAGTGTGCCTATGGTCGGTTCTCAATTGCCGTCCCACATGTGTGTGCGAACGCAATATGACGCGCGTTCCATTCGGAGAGCAGCGTGCCAGACCGACCGACCGTCTGGGGTGCGACGCGAACGTGACGTGCGTGCTGTATACTCCGTACATGTGTACCACCGTTTTCTAGACGCTTTGCTCCATGGCGCCAGCGCAATCCATGGATACAAAATTAGTATACTGCATACTATTTAAAAGTCGAGGGCGAGGCTTTTCTTGCCCGGTAGGCGGCGGGACAGTTCCGCCTAGTCGGTTCGATAGAGACGCGAGAAGACGAGGGAGTAGGCTGCTGCAAACGTAGGGCTGTGTGATTTGACAGCGAGTTACTACTGGACAGGTGGGGCCCCATGATTTGACTTGCCATTATCATTTTAACTGCGGCGCTACAACTGGCGTGAGTCTCCCGATTCCTGACCACCTCCATACAGGTGCCTCTCCCAATGCTCCACCATGTAGTAGTAGAGGCTGGCTCTTGCATGAGAGCCCACTTCTCCACTTTTTCCTTGCCTCTCTTTCCTCCACATATGCAAAAATGCCATGTAAAGCACACTCTCCATCTAGGTGTGTAAGTCATTTTACAAAAATCAAATAATCCCAAAACAGTTAGGCGCGGTGCATTAACTTCTACCTTGTTTCTTGTTTCTTGACATATCAACCAATAAGAGATCAAGGGTGTGCATGCTTTTAATGACTTGAGACTATCAAACACGACATGCAGTGGTTAGTTCATTGCATGCAATACTATTAATTAGCAAATAAACATTAACGTTTCCCGTTTTCTCCTCCTCCTTGGTCACGGTGCACAGCCTAAGATGACTTACTCACCTAGACGGAGGGAGTATTGTACTTGCTCCTACAGGTGCTTAAGCTTGCCACATAGGCATAAAGTCTGATGTGGCAAGTTAATCAAGAAGAGAGAGACTAGTTTGGTGACGCAAGGAAGAAACGGTGCTAAGCGCGTGTACCTAGGTGAAAAGACAATTTTGAGTCTATAGCTAATTAAATGAAGCAAACTTAGCAACACCATTTCATTAGAAGAGGTCACTCCTTGGCAAATGCAATAAATACTAGTACTCCTTGTGTCCCATTATATAAGAACGTTTTTGACACTACACTAGCTAGTGTCAAAAACGTTCTTATATTATGGGACGGAGGGAGTACGAAGAAAGAGATAGAGAGGAGTAAAAAAATACACTTATAGCCCAACCTTATAGCCAACCTTGTTGTAGTATGAGTGACTAAGTGATGACTATGTATGACATGCCAACATCAGATAGCCGAGGATGTGGACGAGGACTCCGGGTAAGGTGGCAGTGTTGTTGCTCATGGCGGTTCTAAACTTCTAATGCAGTGTCTACCGGATTAGTTGCATAGTTTAATCTCAGGTGTGCTTAGTTTAATTTGAGGGGTGTGTTGTGCTGAGCCCCCAGCAGAACTATGTTATGTTTCTTCTCGTTACTTTAACTCTTCAGTATGTACATACTAGTACTAGTATTTCTTTAATAGAATTTAGCACCCCAATTAAGCACGTACTAGCTTTTTTAATAGTACTATATGCATAATTTGGCGACGACCGCTCTCTATATGTACCACCTTTTTTTAAAATTTCAATTTTTGCTCCATGGCGCAATCCATCGATAGTGGAGTACTATTGTACAAAAGCATACATTTTTAAAAGGCTAGCATACTGTTCATCATATATATATATATATATATATATATATATATATATATATATAGCCAGTTAAATTCTCAACCTAGAATGACGTGCATGTCATGTAGTAAACCGATCAGGAGGAAGTATAGTAAAAATGAGGTGATTTTACCCAGCGATCGGCGGGGGAGCATGGCCTGTCCTGCGGTCCCACGTGTCATGATGTACCAAGGCGATGCGCGTGTCCCTCTTGAGGCAGAAGCAATACTAGTACATGGTTTGAGATGATGTCGAACCGAAGTGTGAAATAATGGTTGCTTCGTCCGTCTAGGAAGGTGCGGCATTGTGATTTGACGTCTCATTGCACTACAAAAAAATACACTTCCGTGATGATACGTGTTTGTCCCAGTACGTCGCGTTTTTTGTCATGCATGTACATCCATGACAAATTTATGACAGAATCGAGATAGTCATACCTGTGGTGTCGTAGAAGTGTTCGATGACATTACCAAAATTATCATCACGGAAGTGTCCGCTTCCATGACGATAAATCGCGCGTCACAGAAGTGCTTTCGTCAAGGGTGACCGACACGTGGCATCCACCGTAACGGAACACCGTTAAGCTATCGGGTCAGGTTTTGGATCCGATAACCCGTTAACAGCCCCGACCAATGGGGATTTTCCACGTGTAAAATCATCATTGGCTGGAGGAAACACGTGTCAGCTCATTGTTGGGACAGATGTCATCCACTCATTGGACAGAAGGCGCCTATGATACGTCGACACGTGGCACGGCCCAACAGAGGCCCATTCCTATGAAAAGGCCGGCCCATTTGACTTGGTCAAAAGGTGATGGGTCGTCCCATGGAAAGCCTGTTAACGGCCTGTTCGCATGTAGCCCATTTACAGCCCGCTAACCCAAGGCCCGTTACGCCCTATCCGAATTAGGCCCAGTAGCGTCATCTAGGCCATCTAATATGATTCCAACCCGTTTTCACTTCTGGCCCATGTATGGCCCATGACGTCTTTTGGCCCATATTAGGCCCTATGTAACTCTTGGCCTATTAACGGCCCGTGGTGAAACTGGCCCGCGATGAACAGTGTATTACTTTAGACCCATTAACGGCCCTTGGTGAAACTGGCCCGTAATGAACAGTGTATCGTTTTATACCCATTAAGGGCCCGTTATTCAGTTGGGCCGTTTACAGCCCATGTTATCTTTCGGCCTTCTCAGAGCCCATTTATTCTTGGGCTTATTTGCAGCATTCGATTACTTATGGCCCGTTACTGTCATTTTCTGCTTGTGGGCCAAATTTAGCCCATCATTATAGTCGGCCCGTTTGTGGTTCGTTAGTCTGTTGGGCCATTTTCATAGCATCACCAAATAAGGCCTATTAACGGCCCATTATGGTCAGCCAATAAAATGTACGATTTCCATTATAGGCTCGTCTACGGCCCATTAAAGGCCAGTACAAGACCCATAAATGAGTCGGTGGCCCATGGATCCTACGTGACGTAGCAGGCCCATGGATCCTGCGAGACGTAGAAGGCCCATGGACACTGTGAGACGTAGAAGGCCCATGGATCCTACGAGACATAGAAGGCCCATGGACCCTACGAGATGTAGAAGGCCCATGGTCGGGCGAGTTGGCCCCCGTTTGAACGATATAGCATATTCAAAGAATTATCCTACTCAATACTATCACCTCTAAAAAGCATACACTATACAACAAAGAGATCAAGGCATAGAAAGGTAGAATAATCCTACACTATACAATAAACAAATTACAGCCGATTATACCCACTGGGCATTATGGTACGGCACAGGTGATAATAAAGCATACACAAACAGCAAATTACATACACTGGGCAAATACGGCTCATACATCATGGACGCGCATCAACTTAACTCCATTTGAACTATAATCTCTTCAGAAAATAGGATTGGCCGGATTCAGATAGCACAAATTTCAGTCTGCAAAATCTTCAATTCCTTCATGGTTACCTCGGTGTCTTGTTTCATTTTTTTGACTCCTGCATCTAATACCTGCATGTCCAGTCTCAACTTGTTGATTATACGTTGACAATCATGTACACATTGTCTTGCCACCTCTAGTTGATGCTCGAGAACATCAGCACATTCCAATTCCAATCCATAATCATTCGGTAATGGCCATGCCGCACTGCTCGTAGATTTTTGTGTTGATGTCACTTCATCCTGAAATGTTTCTGTAAGTACACATGACTAGGGCAAAAATATAGTTACAATAGTGAAGCGAACAAGACACTATTTTGTACTACATGGCAAAACAGGACTAACAATAATGTTACACGTCACTTTCACACAAAAAATGTTACACGTCATGAAGCATAAGCAGGTGATATTTTAAAAATTATAAAAAAGATAGTCTGTGCAGCCTGCATACAGAAATCCCTCTTAGCTCACCAGAGGAGCATGATGTTGGGGCCCAATCGAAAACACAGACAAGTTACAAATTTAGACAGCACGTTGCGTATAACTAAGCAAGCAGTTGGCCATTCTGTACCTCAATTGAAGTCTTAGGGAGCATAATGAACAGCAGAGGGTTTCATACAAACATACTACAGCAGGCAAAACTATGCAATCATTACCATAGTATAAACTAGATTGTGAGCCTCATGCAATAATAGTTGGTTAATAGACTTCAAAGCTTCAGGCACACTTCGGCAGAGTAATTAAATGGTAAGGCTTTTAATTATGTCAACTAATAGTGATACAAGTACCGAACATCAGGCATAATTATTTGGGCATCTCATTAAGTGAGGACAAATAAAGCAATTGAAAAGAGAAAATTAACTATGCCTGAAACAAACAAGGAATTGAACTGTTGAGTTGCATACAGTGACTTACCTTAGCAGGTTGAAGAGGCTCAGCGCAGCTCCTACTTCTCTTGCAAGGCTCCTTCCTAACATCTTGTACTTGGAAATCCTCAATCTTATCTTCATTGCACCCCCTCTGCAAGGTGACACAAACTAGTTACTCGTCTCCTTGGAAGATAAATATGCATACTTTCCAGTCTGTGAACACAAAAGGATGAGATTATAACGAAACAACACCACATAATGAAACATGCCGCATCTCTTGCACTTGCACACAATGAAATGAGCATTTACTATATCTGCACTATGTAAAAACTAGGCATACCTTCAAACTATATCTCCAGGTACTCTTGGAGAGCCTACTGTAGTGTACAGCCAAACCTTTATTCACCTATGAGTTAGATAAGGCCCCACTACAGCAGCCCTTAGTGTTTAAATCGTTGACAAGCTCTGTTAGAGTGTTAGGTCAAGAACAGCAAGTAATCAAAGCAAACAGTCCTAGTATGGCTGGCTGATGCAAATAAGCAATTGGACAGATGTGTGAGCAAATCTTACATATCAAGAAAAGAAGCAAAGAAGGAGGCTTAAAGACCATCACTTGACTGACCAGATTTAAGGGGCATTTAAACATCATGTGCAACGTATGAACTAACATAAACATTGCATATTCCAGATTTTACAATGTAATGCACATGTATTAGGTTATGCCATGTATGATGATGCCTAAATGTACAGATAGCAGGCAGGAGTGATTCATCATTGCACGCACAATTGAATTGCAGGTTAAGGGCCAGTTCGATTCCGCCTTTTCAGTGTATATTGTCAAAATAAGCCATAAAAGATGTAAAGAAGTCATTTTTGAGTTATGGGCTTGGGCTTAACTAATTTCGCTTTGGAGGGGGGTGTTTTGGGTAGAACCTCACTAAAAATTAAAGGGAAGGGGAATAGTGAAATGACTCTGTTGTCTGCCTATATTAAACTCAAAATGCAACTGCTAACGCCTGTGTCACACCTGACCCTCAAGTAAAAACAAACACGCAAGCATTCATTGCCCTGCCCGCTTGCATCTCCTCTCCCCTTTCCCTCTACCTCGATCCCCTGCGTGCAGCACTAGGGTTCCTCCAGCGAGCCGTCGCCACTAGTCCCATCTGGCCTGGTCCTCGACGATGCTATGTCCAGCTAGGCTACATGGCCGGCGGGTAGGGGAAAATCTCCCTGGCTGCTCCTCCCTCTGGCGCTGCCCCTCATTCTCATGGTCTCCAGTAGCTGCTCCACTGTGGTTCGTCCAACGCACTACTCCAGCAGGCGCTGCACAACTACGGCTGATGCCACACTGCGGCAGAAGGCACCTTGTTCCCCCTCCCCTCCTCCCAGGCCATGGCCTTGAGGTGCTGTTGAAGGATGAGCTCATCCAACAAGGTGAGGATCTCCTCTGATTTTTTGCCAAATTTTCATTCTGATCCACTATACGATGAATTGCTATGAGTTGCTTCTGCTGCTGCTATATGATGCATTGCTATGAGCTGCTCCTACTGCTGCTATATAATGAATTGCTATGAGCTGCTGCTGCTGTATGATGAGTTGCTATGAGCTGCTGCTGCTGCTATATGATGAATTGCTATGAGCTGCTGCTGTTGCTATACGATGAGTTGCTACAAGCTGCTCCTGCTGCTGCTATATGATGAATTGCTATGAGCTGCTCCTGCTGCTACTATATGATGAATTGCTATGAGCTGCTGCTGGTATATGATGAATTGCAGACTGCTGCTGCTGTATGATGAGTTGCTATGAGCTGCGGCTGCTGCTATATGATGAGTTGCTACAAGCTTGCTCCTGCTGCTGCTATATGATGAATTGCTATGAGCTGCTCCTGCTGTTGCTATATGATGAATTGCTATGAGCTGTTGCTGGTATATGATGAATTGCAGACTACTGCTGCTATATGATGAGTTGCTATGAGCT
The DNA here is from genome assembly GCF_002162155.2 of Triticum dicoccoides. NCBI lineage: Eukaryota > Viridiplantae > Streptophyta > Magnoliopsida > Poales > Poaceae > Triticum > Triticum dicoccoides. The sequence goes on from NC_041381.1 coordinate 295,532,163, forward strand.
GCTGCTGCTGCTATATGATGCTTTCAGGTGGTGCTGCTATATGATAATGATCAGCCACTTGGACCATCGAATTTAACAAATAATTTTTCTTCATTTAAATGTGGGTCATGCGTTCTTCGTTTAAATTAGCAATGGGATCTCTACGGAAAACATTGACCAAAGTAGATTGTGCCAAGTAGATGGTATCTTTGTATTTGCATTTTGAGCAAATAGTAATGGTCTGTTTTCCTATCATATTAATTACTGCACTGGGTTCAATTTGTGATGTTTGCAAGTCAAATTAATTTCCATATGTGCAGCAAAATGAAAAAAAAATATAATGCAATCTAGACTTTCCACTGATCATACTAAAGATAAGCTGAAAACGCAATGAAAAGAACTGGTCGGCGTATTACATGGAGCTTATATTCACAGGTGCTTATTTTCTTAGGATAACTCGTAATAACTGTCCCTAAGAAACTTGGCTAATAGAACTGGCATACAAATAACATGTCATGATGATTGCAATGGAGGAGTGACGTACCATAGTACACTGTATAGGTTCACCGCTGCCTCTCCTTTTTTGCGATGTTCCATGAAATTGCCACATACATCTTGTACTTTTTCATTGTGTAACCCTATCTGCAAGTTGACACGGCTAATTTCAGACATCTCTACATGATACTACATTGCATATCCCTTGCTCATATTTAAACCACCAATTAACGATTATGTGCGTACCATAAACTAGCCTATGCTAGACTGGAAGGCACTCTAAGGGAGCCTAATGTAGTGCACTAGAATTCCCACATGCCACCTACGATTTTGTGTAATGTACTGCCCCTGTTCCTAAATATATGTCTTTGTAGAGATTCCAGTATGGACCACATACAGATGTATATAGATGCATTTTTGAGTCTAGATTCACTCATTTTGCTCCGTATGTAGCCTATAGTGGAATCTCTAGAAAGACTTATATTTAGGAACGGAGGTACGAGGTAGTATCATGTATGACATCTACATATCTAATTTAGCAGCCAATAGTAGAAATCATTGTCTGCACAAAGGGGTTACTAGTCGAAAATCCTAGCAAAGCACGCTGGCAGGCAGAGAACAATACAAGAGAGAGAGACGCGCTTACAAGATCATAGCAATGCATCAGTCCAGGATCTTGGTTGGCCAAGTTGTTAGATCCAAAAGAAACATCATCCTTGTAGTTTTTGCCAGCTGCATAACAGGCAACAGCGACCGGTTAGTATATTTGAAGTACATCGGGCAGGTGATGCTGGACGGGTTTAAAGGTGACAAGTACCTAGGCCGTGGCGGGTGTTTGGCATCTCTCTAGACGGTGGCAATCAGGTTAGAAACATCAAGGGTGATGATGCTGCGCTGGCTGTCGGGGTCCGGTAAGGAGATCTAGAACCGTCGAGTAGGGTGTTTGTGGAGCGGCTCCGATAGGGTGGACTACAGTGTGGGCGAAGCGGATCTGTGGCCGTGGACGAGGGCGTAGGTGAAGCTGCTTCGGTGGTTGGGTTAAGGATGGTGTTGACGACACGGATCTGCGGCCGTGGACGGGGCGTCAGAAGCTGCTCCGGTGGTTGGGTTAAGGATGGTGTCGATGATGCGGATCTGCGACCGTGGACGGGGCGTCAGAAGCTGCTCCGGTGGTTGGGCTAAGGGTGGTGTCGACGATGCGGATCTGCGGCCGTGGATGGGGAGTCAGAAGCTGCTCTGGTAGGTTGGATGAGGGTGCGAGGAAGCGGATCTGAAGCCGTGGACTTGTGAGTTGGCAAAGCGGCCCCGGTAGGGTTGAGAATGGTATAGGTGAAGCTACTCCGGTAGGGTTGATGCTGGTGTCGGTGAAGTGGCTCCGGTAGGGTTGAGGAAGGTGTCGGCGAAGCACCTCCGGTAGGGTTGAGGAAGGTGTCAGCGAAGAGGATCAGAGGCCGTCGACGGGGGCGTCGGTGGGGCGGCTCCGGGGGGTGTGGACGAAGCGTCTCCGGTGGGGAGTACGAATGAGCTGCTGCAGATGCACGGCGGTTGACGAGAGTACCGCCGAAGCAGATCCGGCGCCGTGGACAAGGCCGGCACTGAATGGGCCATGGTACAGTGGTGGATGAGTAGTCTACTTGTTTCTAGGGGAGGTGGGAGGGGTAGATGCGGCCGCAGAAGCAGATCCGGCGAGGTGGATGCCGCTGGCAGTGAATGGGCTATGGTACGCCGGTGGATGAGCAGTCTAGGGTTTCGAGAGGGGAGGGGAGAAAGGGCGATGAAGTACGGACGGCGTGATGTAAGATGCTCTGGTGCTGTGGAGTTAGTCGTTTTTGCAGGAGGAGGGGAGAGGAAATGGGGGTGGCGTGTAGTGGGGGGAAGCGGAAGTTACCAAAGCAGCCTCGACCTATCATGTAGATGAGGGCGGTATTGTAACTGTTGGTCTCCATGCACCAAGGACAAAGGGGGATTTCACATGCTAAAGACTAAGGTGGCAGATATTTTAGAAGGAGGCAGGAGATTTTGCCGCCCGCGGGATCGTTCGTATCTAGTTTCAACTAATTTTGGATCGTGCTAGCAGGAAGGTCAAGCTAGAATGTGTACACGGCGCACGCGTCAGCAGTTAATAACTGGTGTGAAGTCCACCCCAGAAAAAAAGACAATAACTTGGGATGATGCGCCGATAACTTGGACGTTCACACCGGCGCGGCAAATCGTACGGGTGTAGTGGCGCGTTCACAAAAAAAGGGATCAAACGCTCAGCCTATGTATTTCTCATGTAAATAGATAATTTAATGCCATTGGTTATTTACTTTAAACATAATGCATTGACGTGTTAGTGTAGAGGCGCACAAAAAGAAATGGATATTGTAGTTAGCTAATTAAAAGTGTTACCTCATATGATTACATAGCCTCCATTTCATAAATTGCATAACCGTTGAATTCATATATGAATATTACATATATATTACTTCAAAATAGAAACTTAAATCATCCAAGATTAATCAATTTGAATGCAAGAGTAACAATGGTGCATGTGCATGATAGCTACATTGGTTGTTTGAAGAAACATCACTGTAACTTTGACATGCACAACTGAAAAAGGTTTATTTAAATAGAAAAAAAGTGTGATATGTGAGTGTCCAATCTTTATAGCGTTGAATAGATATTGTACCTTTGGCCACGATACGAAGTAGATATTGACTTATGTTCAAGCAATGCACGTCCACGGTCGCTAGATAGTGATACGTGAATGAATTGTGCAATCTCTCTCACACACATACATATCTCATTTCCCTGTGGGCATCGGAATCACACACGCGCACTTCGTGTATTTCTCTCCCTCCGTCAGGGTTAAATTCGTCTTTTTACCCCGTCCTACAAGTCTCTCACACAGAAACACACACGCTCTCTATGTCTAACATGCCCACCCCTTTAATTTCGCCCACCCACGGCCACTAATGTCTCAAAGTATAATAATGTCTCTCACACATATGCTATCTACCTATCCCTTAATATAGCTAGATATATGTCACACAAACTCCTTCTCCATACTAGCAAGATGCCCATGTGCGTTGCACGGAACATCAAGATGCATTTGTATGAGAAGTTTATCTTGTGGGGGGAAAGGATGAACGAGGGAATGCCTTATTTGCAAATGCGGAGAGGGGTGTGGGTATCTTTTTGCAAAATTGCCATATTTTCCTTCATGTCCGTCGGATATAAATCGGATGGCCTATATTGCAGGATGGCAGGAACACCGTCATCACCAACTCTGTTTTTTTATAGGAGTAGAGATATGTGAGTTTCACTGCCCCCTCCCCCCCCCCACACACACTTCCCAACACCTAAGGAGTAGGGTGACACCTCGATCTTGATACTAATCTATCAACTGGCTTCTCTCTCAAACATACACACACACACACACACTACCCGGCACCGAAGGAGTAGGGTGAAACCTCGATCTTGATACTAATC
>NC_041381.1:295536345-295541727 GCF_002162155.2 Triticum dicoccoides
GACAGCAGAAGGGTGACAACTCGATCTGATCATAATCTGTCAATTGGTTTCTCTCTCAAACATTGTGTCTCGGTGCTTCGCTCGGTAGCCCCCTCGATATGTAGACTTCTCGCGCGCGCACAACTATAGTGACGATGACGCTGAACCCAGTGTGCCTTGTTTTTACCGGTCTCATGTGATAGTTTTCACCCTGTTTTCTGTTAATTAACAAGGCAATCTTTTCATTGTTACTACTCCTAGTGAATCTGAAATCATTCGGGGCAGACATAAAACATATCACTTCAACCCAATTATCGCAGCAACTACTTTAAAATAAATTAGCTAGCTGCCCGTGCGTTGCACGGAACATCAAGATGCATTTGTATGAGTAGTTTATCTTGTGAGAGAAAAGGCTGAACGAGGGAAGGCCTTATTTGCGAACGTGGAGAGACGTGTGGGTATATTTTTGCAAAATTGCCATAGTTTCTTTCCTATTCGTTAGATATAAATCCGACGGCCTATATTGCAGGATGGCACGCACACCGTCATCACCAACTCTGTTTTCTACTCCCTCCGTCCGAAAATACTTGTCATCAAAATGGATAAAAATAGACGTATCTAAAACTAAAATACGTCTAGATACATTTCCTTTTATCCATTTTGATGACAAGTATTTCCGGACGGAGGGAGTATTTGTCTTTTTAGAGATTTCAACAAGTGACTATGACCGGACCTTACCAACATACTCAAAAAAGTAGTCCATTATTTTGGTGTTACCCTCTTTTCTTGGCGGTGCAGTGCCATCTGGATACCTAATAAATAAATCAAGGACAAATCTAACCCCTTCCTGAAAAGACATATGTAGCAAAATGAGTGAATCTACACTCTAAAATATGTCTACATACACATCTGTATGTGGTAGTCCATTTGAAATCTGAAAAAGACAACTATTTAGGAACGAATGGAGTATATATAAGAGTAGACATGGAGATATATCTCCAGCATGGTCTACAACAAAAATGTGTTGGGTTGGTTAGCGCCGGATGCTCGCAACGCGATGACATGAGTTCGAATCCTGTCTTTTAACTTTAGATTTGTATATTATATATTACTCTACTTATTTAATATATACTTCTTTCGCTACTGTACTGACAGTGGAACCCACAGAGTACTTAGAATATTAAGGATGGACTTGTTTCTTTTTAACTTTCTGTATGAAGTTGTAGCCACCCTGCAAGTCACATGTACACTGTACATGCAATTAACTTTTTATAGAGGGACAATCATACATGCAATTAACTCAAATGGATTGGATGTCACTCTATTATTTCTAGCATAAAGAGCATCTCCAACGGCAGTCGACAAATTTCCTCCCGCTTCCTTCCGCGGAGGACGACATCAAACGCCAGTGGCATACATTTTTACAACTCTAACCAAACAGATGAAATTCGTGCAAACACGGATTGATTTCATATAAGAATGAAGGATTCCGTATAAAAAAGCCGGATCTTCATATAAACATGATGGATTTCATTACATTTACATGAACTAAGAGGTGCCAATCCGGCTCTCTTGTATAATTAATACTCCCTCCGTCCGGAAATACTTGTCCTAGAAATGGATATATCTAGAATTATTTTAGTTCTAAATGGCCGCCCGCGGATCCCTTTGTCTTCCTCATGTCCGTCAGACACTTGCGGGGTCGACGAAGGTCCTCGGAAGAGACGAAGCAGCAAAGAAACCACCTGAATCTGCGGCCGTCGCCTCGGCGGTGGGCTTCATGGGTCCCAAGTGGCGGCGGCCTCCCGTGTTCTACTTCTCCTCGATGATGGTGGCAGACAGGGAGAAGCTGGCCATCGACTGGTCGCTCTCCACGCACCCAGCTTCTGTCTCTGCCTGCATGGCGCTGCCACAGGCATGGGAGGCGCGCCCACAGACACAGGAGGCGCGACCACCGCAGACATTGGTGGCGCGGTACGACGCGGCAGCGATGGAGCCCGTACCGACGTGCTCGCTGCCGTGCCGGCGTGGAGCAACTCGCCACTCCTCATCGAGCTGAACTGGAGCGGCGAGTTGCTGAACCACGCGCCTGCTTGGGGCGGCAACTGGCTCCGTCGGGCCAAGAGAGGCTGGTGAAGCACCGAGCGGCCTCGCCCGTATCCAGAGGGCTCGGTGGGCCACCCAGCCGGGTAATATGCCAGAGAACGGCTCATCGGAAGCCATTGGAAGGGTGGAGAAAATGGTGAAGGAGGATATGGGGGAGCGGCGGAGGGGTGCGATTCTTGCCCGCTGTCTGTCTGGCCTCGTGTAAATAGAGGGCGGACGGTAGGAGCTTGGCCGGCGTCTGGCCTCGTTTAAACTGAGGGCGGACGGGAGGAGCTCGGCCAGTGTTGTGTTTAATTCCGGCCCGCTCATGAACGGACGTGTGGCCGGAGTAGGATTCTCGGTTTGCATGCGGGTTTAATGAAGGGGTTTAATGGAGGCACCAGCCGTGCAGCGGGCGGTGCAGTACTATTCTATTTGACAGCATTAATGAGCCGTCAAATCACAAAGGCCCTCGCCTCTCGTGAAACCGACCGAGCTAGACTGCCCCGCCCTCTAGCCTTTTAAAAAATGTATATACTCCACTTTTGTACAGTTGTAGTATCGATGGATTGCGCCATGGAGCAAAACTTGATATTAAAAAAGGTGGTACATATAGAGAGCGCTCGTGAACTATGTGTCATACATGGCAATAAATAAAGTACTACATGATACTTATATGATACATGGCGCAGGAGTACTAAGTATTATTAATACAATTTTGCTAGAACTCATCTAGATGAGATATAATTTGGTCTCATTCACCTTTTATAGCCATTGGATGTGATGCTATAAGATGCGTGTGTGCTGACGTGGGTTGTATTTGTTCTTGTGCAACGAACTGACCACTGCATGTCATGTTTGATAGTCTCAAGTCATTAAAAGCATACAAGCCCCACATCTCTTCTTGGTTGATTCCTCTATTTATGTCAAAAAAATAAGAAACAACGTGAGAGTTAATGCACCACGCCTATGTGTTAGACTAGCCACAATGGTGAGTAACATACACTAATAACATACACATATCCCTAGACTATGTTACTACCTTCATAGTGGGTACTACCTCCGTCCTGGTTTATAGGTCCCTTTTATAGTTTGTGCCAAATTTTGACTAAAGATTTAACTAACAAAATGTTAATGCATGTCAAGAAAAATTATCTCATTGGATTGGTCTTTGAACATAGTTTTGAAAAATATAATGTTTGGTGACATGCGTGAACATTTTCTTAGTTTAATCTATGGTCAAAATTTGGCACGAAATACAATGGGGACCAATAAACCCGGACAGAGGTAGTAGTAACATAAGTGTGGTAACATGCAAAGCTTCATTTATTAGGTTATAGACTCATATTGCATTGGGACATGTGATGTTATAGTAACTAGCCACATAAGCAAATTTGCTGAGTTGGACTCGATGTTACTGCTGAAGTTACTCCCACGGTGGCTAGTCTTACTAGTATTTGGTTTTCGTAAGATGACTTATAATAATCACCTAGACGGAGGGAGTATTCGATTTGACAGCGGGCGGCGCAGTTCCCGATACGCCTTTAATGCAGACGAGGGAGGGAGTAGCGGTTCCCGATATGTTGAACGGCTAATGCATCCTCCTTCAATTAATGCATGGGGGAAGTAATGGGAGGAGGTCCGGGAAATAAGGCTGCACGATGTGAATGCAACGCAGTTTGCCCTCATTGCCCTCATATAAAGGCGCCCCTCCTCCATTCCAATGCATCTACCACATCGTACGCACCTAAGCACTTGCCTAAGCACCTACACTAAGCGCAAAAGAGCTTGCTCCAGACCCATGGCGGCGATGCGCGTGAGAAGCCAGCGGCTGCGCCAGATGGTCCACGATGCCGGCCTGCGGCATGGCACCGAGGATCGTCTCCAGACAGTGTTGGAGACCGGCTGGTGGATGGCCGCCGTCGACGCCAACTACGACTCTTAGTTGGACCAGATGATCGTTGCCACCAGCAACAAGTTCACCGTCCTCAAGAAGCTCGCGGACGACATCTCCGTACTCCTCCAGCCCGCGCGCCCGGGCTCCTCATTGCCTGCCACCCTAATCGGCCTCCATGGCCGGAACCTCTTTAAAGCACTGGTGGCCCTGCAACTGCCCGCCGACGCCGCGAAGAATGTCCACCTGGAGGTCGCGCTCGCCGCAAGGCGCCTCGCCCTGCAAGAATTCGTCGACCTACACATCCACGCGTACGAGCAAATCATGTACATAGGTATCTACAAGGCCAGTGAGGACGCTACGATGTTGGCCTTCCTCAACCGGCTGGAAGCGTTGGATGCCTTTGTTGAGAAGCACCTCGACCTCGCCACAAAAGCCGCCGCTCCTTAGCCGCCGGACGGTGGCCCGACGCACTAAGTTGATGAGGAGGTCGTACGTTCGTGGAAACAAGGGGAAGATCTAGCTGTAGCACGAAAGCCAAGAAATTTTGTGTCAGACGGGCTCGTGGATAGAGTAGGAGCTTTCCGTATTAGTACCACTCCTACCAAGTTTGTACTCCTAATACTATTATATTACTAGTACTACCACTATACAACTAGTAGATACGTGCACGGCACAACATCGTAGGAACAAAAAACGGGAAGATCATGTTTTGGGTGATCTATCTTTTTTTCAATCAACGTAGTATGAATAATATGATGTGGGGGGCACCCATGAAGCTTATGTGGCTTGGTTGCATGGCTACGGAAGGTTAGAGAAAAATAAATATATAATGTGTTTAGAGTGCACTCCACTAAATAGATATACTTTGGATCCATTGCAACGGACCGGCACATCTATATCTATACCCCCTATAAAGTGTGTGAAAAACTTTGAAAGTTGGTCGTTGGATGAAGCCAATCCGACGGTACAAAGATGGCAAATCCGAGCACTACTGGCCATTGGATATCATCCACCAGATTCTGCCACATGTATAATCTAGAAGACTCCATGGTTAAACTTAATTCATGACTAACTTTGCCACAACTAAACTCAGGCAAAGTTATTAATAAGTTCTTCAAAATGAGAGCCACAAGTTGGCAAGCCTAAGGGAATCTTGCCACATTTTTTGTGTGTATGTCATGTGGGGCCAGTGTGGCTTGTCTAAGGTGTGGCTTGAACCAAACACTCACCTAAGTTAATCAAACTTGCCTAACCTTACATTCCACCAAATTTTGCCACAAGTTGGCAAGCCTAAGGAAATCTTGCCACATTTTTTGTGTGTACGTCATGTGGGGCCAGTGTGGCTTGCCTAAGGCGGGGCTTGAACCAAATACTCACCTAAGTTAATCAAACTTGCCTAGCCTTACATTCCACCAAATTTT
>NC_041381.1:295541939-295554711 GCF_002162155.2 Triticum dicoccoides
CAAGTTGGCAAGCCTAAGGGAATCTTGCCACATTTTTTGTGTGTATGTCATGTGGGGCCAGTGTGGCTTGCCTAAGGTGTGGCTTGAACCAAACACTCACCTAAGTTAATCAAACTTGCCTAACCTTACATTCCACCAAATTTTGCCACAAGTTGGCAAGCCTAAGGGAATCTTGCCACATTTTTTGTGTGTATGTCATGTGGGGCCAGTGTGGCTTGCCTAAGGTGTGGCTTGAACCAAAAACTCACCTAAGTTAATCAAACTTGCCTAACCTTACATTCCACCAAATTTTTCCACATGTTAGAATCCAGAAAACTCCACATGTAGAAGCATAATGCACAAACCACCAGAATCTCATGCGTGCAATGCACGTGTACCTTCCTACTAGTACTAGTAGTAGTAAGAAACAAATTCCAGTTTTGGCACAAGCTCGTACTGCGGGAGCACCACAAGGCCTGCCGCAGGAGTTACATTTTCCTCTCGGGGCCCACGGGACCAAACTTCAGTGGCTTAGTGCCCGGCCTATGAGTCAGTGACATGTGGGCCTTAAATGCGGCTAGCCCACATGTCATTCTCATGGTGGTGGCGTGGTTCGCGACTCACTCATTCGAGATGAACCGGCCGGTGGTGGCGTGGCCGTGGCAAGGGTACCACAGCTGGGCGTCGGGGCGTTACGAGGCGTAGATGGCCACACCGGCGGGTACTACCTGTAGTACATAAGTACTCCACCTGAGGATTGATGCCCGGGATGAAATGTGTCACACCCGCTGGATGAAAATTCGATGGTGCGGGAGTACGGATCGGAGCACAGCAGCGGAGCAGGCAAACCGCGTCCAATCGGGTGTGTCTGTGGTAGAAAGTTGATGGTCGCCGCAGTTCAGCTGGCCCGCATGTCATGCACACAAAGGCAGAGGAGCGGTGGGGCCGAGAGGGATGAGGGGCACGAACAATCCTACCATTCTGTCATTGACATGTGGGACCCATAAGCGTGGGTCCCACCTGTCAGTGAAGGAAAGGCAGGGCAAGGCAGTGATAGCTACGTCAAAGGATCCATGTCCACGTCGGGGGACGTCGTGCCGTGGGTTGGAGCGGCGTCGTGGGAATCGCGTGTGGGTGTGGTAGTGGTAGAAACAAGAAACGTGATGGTCGTCGTGGTTCAACTTCCATGGGCAAGCTGTCGTGTCTGCTGACACATGTATATCAAAACTAGAGTGTTTATATTTCAAGCACGTGAACAAGTATTATTCTACTAGTTTGGATCCATTGCAACGCACGGGCCAGCACATTGGTAGTAGTAGTGTCCATCTCTAACTCTAGAGGCCTTCCCTCGTTCATCCTTTTCTCTCACAAGATAAACTACTCATACAAATGCATCTTGATGTTCTGTGGAACGCACGAGGATGTTTCCCTGGGGGTCTCTCCAGCGCGGCGTGGCCGTAGTTGCAAGTTGACGCCCCTTGAGATGCCGACGTCGAGGGGCACTCGGATTTCCTCCGATGAGCAGGTAAGATGAGTTTGATCACGTAGTAAATGCATTCTAAAGACTACTTCCGTGTCCATTTCCTAATTCTCCCCCTGCCCACTGTTTCACAGGCTAGGCTCGGTGCGAGTGGAGATTGGCTTACATATGTACGGGAGGGTACCAACATCAATTTGCACAACATTTACAACGGTGACACCGTTCCCGTAGAACCTTTGTCCAACATTGGGATCAGCCATGCAATGGGCCACCGCATGAATTGGTACGATGGAACCACGTTGAGATTGAATAAAAGATAGCACGAACCTTGCACATGGCGGTCAAAGGTGGACCATGCTGTCTGCGGCCGATTTGTTGCCGTACGAGTAGGAAGACGCTGTGCTCCTTTCTAACCACATCTTCGCGTGACAAACCAGGGGACTTATTTTGTATGGGACACGTCCTACGATATACTCCCTCTCTCCCAGTTTATTTGTTTTGAATCTTTTCGTTTTATAAGTTTCAAATTCAAATTTAGAGCTCCCCATCACATGTTGAGATTACAATGTCCATTAAATCATTGCGTGCATGTATAGTAAAGAAACAAATCTCGAGTTTGGCACGAGTTCATGCTGCGGGAGCACCACAAGCCCTAGCGCAGGAGTTACATTTCCCTCTCAGGGCCGTCGGGACTGAGCTTCAGCGCCTTACTACACCTACCTTTGAGTCAATAACATGTGGACCCGATAGGTTACTGGTCCACATGTAATGCTCCCGAAGGCAAAGGGGCAGTGGGGCCAAGAGGGGTGAGCCGCAGGTCGGGGACGTGTGGTTTCATGGATTCCAGCGGCGTCGTGGGAATCGCGGGTGGCTGTGGTAGAAACTTGATGCTCGCCGCATTTTAGGTGGCCCACATGTCATGCACACAAAGGAAGAGGGGCGATGCGGCCGAGAGGGGTGAGGCGCACGTCGGGGGGCGTGGTGCCGTGGGTTGGAGAGGCATCGTGGGAATCGCGAGATGAAACGTGATGGTCGTCGTAGTTGAACTTCCATGGGCAAGTTGTCATGTCTACGGACACATGCACTGTATACCGATCACTGGAAGGAGTAGCAGAGAAAGCTATATATGCGGATAAATAGTTCCTTATAGTCAAGCGGACCCAGGCTACTACTCTGTTCCAAAGATATGCACACCATCGAAATAGTCCATCTATATCAATATACACCGAGAGGGAATAATTTTTTTTACAAGAGAGGAAATAGTTCATCCATCCATAATGCCCTCCTGCTGGTGTAGCGTTCTCTTCTTCTTCTTCTTCTTCTTGTTCTCATTCTCTATGGGAGACGGCTTCGCAACAAGCTCTTTGGACCTTGTAGCTATCTAAAAACTCACACGGGCATCGAGGGCAGCATATTTTATCCGCTCGTACGTCAAGGGATAATTCTCCCATCCAGACGACCTTAATGCCACCGTCCCTTCTGAAGATTTGTACCGAGCACAAAATTTGCTACGTCGAATAGGGATGGTGTCTATTTAGCACAATCTTCTACAGGAATTTTGATTCTGGTTTGTAGGTCAGCGATGCTTTTCAAATCAAGGTTGTACGGCTCTAGCTTCTGTTTGTCCCCTTCGATGGCTGCCCCACAGAAGTATACGTCCTCCCGAGACAAGAAACCATGAATCTCACCTGGTATGGAGGGCGAGTGTATGATGTGGTACACCAAAACATCATCTTCGAGGCACAGCTGAAGGACGGCGGCGCGCTGGATCTTCCCAGGGGCACGCTCTGTGTACTCTGCGTCAAGACCGATGACCCTCATCTCTACCTTTTCGAGGGAGTTGGATACATTGTTGATCCACTGCCGAACAACCCTTGGGTTGACGACGACGGTGGCAACTATGCACATCGAGCCTTCGACGAGGACATGTTGGATGCTAAAAACCTGCATCTCGATCTCTTTCGCCATTTGGAACCGCTGGAACGGAGGGCTATGGTTTGGAGAATTAGGATTAGATGGCTAGTCTAACTAAAGTAGTAGATGATTATTTAAAGAGGTTAAAACAATGTGAACGCAGTGGGGTTTGGATGCAAATGAAGACGAAGGGGAGGTGAAGAAGCCGAGGCGAATTGGTTCCTGATGGAGAAGTAAATGGGAGAAGTGGTGTGCAGGCAGTTGATTACACGGCTAGGTAGACTAAACGAAAAGGCTATGCGGGTAGACTGAGGAGTCGTACCTGTTCGTGTACGTGCCCATCCTTTCTGATAGGTGGGACCTATGCAAACAGATAAAAAAATGTGTCGTAACTTTTTTTTTGAGCCCGTGAGTGGGAGACACAACATTCTCTAGTTAAGGAATACTCCCTTCGTTTAGGTGAGTATAAGTCACCTTATGAAAATCAGGTTTTCCCAAAACCTTTAGGCGTGGAGCATTAACTTCCTGCTTGATCCCCTCCCAGCCTCGTTAGCCAGCGTTCTCTTCCTCTGCTGCTACGTTCTACCTTTCCATTTTTCCTCTTCTCAAGTGTGGAACGATCTGCATGCCGTCCTTGATGCACCAGAACGACCACTGCATGCATCGCAGCAGGGCGTTGATTGGGCATGCACGAGAATTTGGTTCTGCTTGCAATATGGATGATACCTGAACGATGAAGTGAACAGGCATGCTAGCACGGGAGACCTATTTCCGCTATACAATACTGGAGTACTCATGTTCCTACTACTACTACTAGTAGTAGTAGTACAACTGTGGTACACTTGATGGTCAAAATACTATTCATCTGATCCTCACAGTGAAGTGACAACACCCTGCGCCTGACACTAGTCCAGGCGAGGCGGCGTGTTCGGGTTACCAAAGTCAGCCTCACCTTGTGCACTGTGCAATCTGTCACCGCCGCTGTACAGCACATTGGCGCCTCGCCTCGTCTCCCTCTCCGCTCCCATAGCACCACTCCATCTCCATCTCCGTCTCCGTCTCCGTCTCCATCTCACTGTGCCCCCGTGTGCCATCGCCTCACTCGCCTCCCCCTGTACCACTATTCCCTCGCTAGCCGCTCCAGCACCGACATCGTTCTCCCCCGTAAATCAAGCCCCCTTCCAAACTCCACCATGGCCGAACACGAACCGCGCAGCATCCATATGAGCCGCGATTGGAGCAATCTCCCCAGTGACATCTTCGACCTCTGTTGTTCGTGTATGGATATGTTAACCGTCCTGCGACTGGTTGCATGCTCGAGGGACATGCACACGGCCATCATCGAAGCGAGGCCTAAGCTTTTCAAGACACCCTACTTGCTGCTATCTGGTCTTGCGAGATTGGCTCACCATGATACGAAGGCGTGCATGATGCCCCTCGACTTCAATCCGATCTTCATTAGCCGAAACTTCTTTGCAGGTATGTAGTGTGTCACCGTACATCATTTCCCTCGACATTGATCCGATCACCATCGCCTGAAACTTCTTGGCAGGTATGTACTGGGTCGGCATGAACTCCCACTGGATGGCTGCCTTCAGAGAAGACGGTAAAAAGTTGGTGCTCGTGAACTTCCAGACCTCCCATGAGATTATCCTTCTTCCGTTGGATTATATAGAGTATTACCATCGCGGTCCAAGTCATCTAGATTACTACGTCAGTTGGACGGACCTTGTTTTGCAGAAGATTGTAATCTGCCAAGTACCCACACGACATGCGAATTACGCAGACTTCAAGCTAATTGCCTTATTCAACCGCGGACTCGCCTATCTTTACGCCGGTGCCTTTTTAGCTAGAGACAACTCGGCTCGCAGTGGATCATCGTCAAAGCTAATACACACTTCTGTGATGCTATTGAACACAATGGCACCATCTACACGATCGACAAAGAAGATGGCACAACGTATTGCTGGAACGGCGCGTGTAAGTTGTTTCCATCTCATGTTAATGATGACGCCATGACACTGTTTGAACTTTTTTGATGATTGGCATATCCCTGTTTGAGTAGAATTTGAGTAGAATTATGGCAATATATTAGAGACGCTGTAAATCAGCTATATTTGGAATGAGTTAATTCATGCGATTGTGACCATGTCATTACAGCCAATTTGTACCCTGAATAATCAAACGGTTAGGAATATATGGATATTATCCTTATTTTACAGTAATCTATATACTGCTACTAAATATGAGTGTGTATCAATGGCCATGTTAGTTTCCTCATTTTCATGATGTAGAAACATGCACCACACTGTTGGTTTCATCTAACCATACATTAGGGAAGTAAATGTGCATATGGAGAACTCTATATTTGGAAGTAGTGAAGTCCTACAATGCTTACCATGTGTACATACCTATATTCGCCCTTCAGCAATCAATGACTAGAATAATATCCTCACAAAAAATTTGCCCACAGACCACGAGTATATAACAATGCATGGTATGTTAGTTACCTTGAAGAATTTGTTTGTGAGGACAGAACATGATTACATAACATGCATGACATGGTAGTTTCCTGTGAATAATCGATTGCGAGATAACATGAGTATAACCATGCATGGCACTTCTATATTTTCGAACCCAATATACATTTCCCTGTATTTTCCTCCCAGTTCCAACAGGGACATATCAATGCTGTTTTTTGCATTATCCTACTCATACACTGAACAATGCTGATCTTACATTAACGATGCATGTCCTTTTTGATATGATGCAGTATCCCTACAGTTACTGCCCTTTGTAATTACACCACCTTTGCCAAAAATAGGGAAGCACAACTGGTTCCTCGCTCGATCAGACGACGGCAAAAGACTGATGATCATTCGAACACATGAGCCGAAAAAGTTATATTGCAAAAAACCCACTGTATACAAGCACCGTGTAATACGTGAGTATCCGGACAATGGCTGTTACGTCTATGAGCAGGATACCAGCTTGTTGGGGCCTTTAGGATTTTTTAGTTGGAGGCGGGTAAACAGCCTTGGTTCACACTCTCTGTTTCTCGGACTCAATTATCCGATTAACCAGGAGATCACCGTTGGCAAGGACCTTGATGGCAAAGAGGCTCTGTTTGCTATGGAAAACTGTGTCTACATGGCGAGCCCTAGGAGTTCGGGAGCATACTCCCCTGATTGTCAACGATACAACCTGCAGCCAAAAGAAGGTGAGAATGACAAAGGCATCCGGATTAACTTTGATCCTTGGATGTCTCAATTATGACAGGCAGTGATTTGGTTCAAGCCTTCAGGTTGATAGGTAATTGGGCTGTTGCATCGAAAGGGTGGAGTATTGGTGTCTCGGATCACTGGTCACTGAAGCGGGGCTGCAAATTATGATGGTGTTGGATCATCTCTTCAAATGACTTTGTTGTCTTTGCTGCTGGTTCTGGATGGGTAGTTCTTTCTTTTGTTATGCATATTCCTTGTCATTTGGTCATCCTCGTCTATGTCACTCTTTCTATGTAATAGTTGCTTCTGTTTAGAATGTCATTCTCGTCTGGATCAAGAGAGTCTGAGCGCTGCAGATGGGTATGTTTTGGTGGTGTAGCAAGACTTCTTATGAACTATCATGTCTTGCTGTTTATGTCAGTAGTAGTCACTAGTCAGTGTTTGAATGTTGTATATATCGTTGTTTCGAACTGTTTATTGTCTCGAACTACTGGTGGGCTAAATGAGGGCATCACCATTCTCCAGTGTTCAGAGTATATCTCCTTTTTGCAAGTTATATAATTTGAGCTCACTGTCTTTTCGATGATGTACACTTGTTTGGGCCAGTGAGGTGTCGTTGAATATGGGCCAAGTAGTAACGCAATGCCAAATAGGTCAATTATGACTCTCGGGCCGGGCTCTCAAAAGATCCTGAAAAAAAAGGTCGGGCTCTCCAAAAAAGAAAGAATAAGGACTCTTAGGCCGACATGTGGGTGCCACTGGTGTTTTCATGCGCTTGCGCGCCGAGAGCATATTGGCGCGTGCTCGAAATTCATGCTACCTTTTCATCCCTAGTCTCCCGCCCCTCCCCACCTCTGTACTCAAGCGCACAATCATGTTGCCGGTAAACGCGGATCTCCGAGCCAGAGATCCTGAGGTCTGTCCTGCCTTCGGTCGCTACGTGCTGTCGTTCAACAGTGGCATGGCGGTGCTTGACGACCAGCTTGCCGGCAAAGTGCTGATGGTAACCATCAACGGCGACCGGCCTCCCGTCTCGCTGGACGACCTTGTCAAAGCTCTTGGCATTGCACACGGCATCCAAATAAGTGACTTGCTCATCGAAGTCTGTCCACCACCGGTTGATTTCTTTGTCAGGTTCCGAACAACTTTCGACTGCAGTCGTGTGTTCGAATCTTCCCGGCGTTTGTTCTGCGATGGCGCGCTGGTGAGCTTTGATCAGTGGCACCCAGGATGGGGCTCGGTGCCCTCTGAGCTTGAGTTTTTAACAAAGCTTACCTTCCACGGCATGCCTCGACGTGCTTGGAACAGCGAGTCCATGAACGAGCTTATCAATGACCTTGGAGGTGAGCTCGTAAGTATGTTTGTTCCTCTAGACAGCTGGGCTCTGACGGTGATGGCATGGATGAAGAAGCCGTCCACCATATCGAAGGTGATTGGTGTTGAGATACCGGTGCAGGAACCGGGGTTGTACTATTCGTCGCCATCAAGGCCGCCGCAGACCACGTTAGGGATGTACCTGTATCGAGTGTTCGTGCATGTCGAAGAAGTGGTCAATCCATCAATCGAAGTCCTGCCGCCCCCGCTGGTGCCAGGGTCCATCGATGACGTCCATTACAGGAGTCAACATCAGACTTTCCCCGTGTTGATCAGAACGATGGATGGCACAGGGCCTACTCCATCGCGCAGCGGAGGCCACTGCTTCTTTGGGAGAAGAGGCGGGGCTGGCTGCCTGGATGTGCTCTAATTTGAGGTAACAACTGAATCTTGTTAGATAGTACTAGTTAAATCCTAGCTATGGGTCTGAAGCACTGATATGCCAGTACATTTGATTGTGACCTGTTCTAATTTTGTACCTGAACTTTTTTAGAAAGGGTTGTACGTCAACTTAATGTGCTAGCAGAACTTATTGTGTTGTCTGTCTGTTTTCTTTGCACAACATTCAAGATATTTCCCCGTCATTTATAAAGACGATGAACCGTTATGTACGACTTCGGTGGTTTCAACATAGCCCTTCCCGTAGCGATCCACTGCTTCCATCCTGTTTGTGCCGCCTGCGTGAAATTTTTGTATGCAAGTTCAGTGTGCTATGATGTTCTATATGATTGTGTCAACTATATAAGTTTTTACTGAGCATCAGCAATGCATATGGCTGAAAAATGTATTTACGAGCATCGACCGATGGGTCTCTCTCTCTCTCTCTCTCTCTCTCTCTCTCTCTCTCTCTCTCTCACTCACACACACACACACACACACACGCACACGCACAAGTGGGACCCGTTGAATTATTTATTTGCTCGTGACAGCTTTTAATTAGGTTCCACTGTAATCTAACTTTTTTCTTAAGTTATTAATTGAGCTCAGTGCCTTCAAAAAGTTGTACAGAAGCCTTGTTTGGGCCTTTCCGGTGTCCCTGAATGTGGGCTGAGTAACCATGTTAGGTTGTACTGTACTACACAGGCCTTTTTTTTCAACATCAGCAATGCAACTGGGCCGACAGTTGTACACAATATCCGTGTCAACTTGTTATCCGCTCCGTTGGGCTGCAAAGTTTCCTAGGAGGTATGCATTAGGCTTAAAAAGAAAATGGATTATAAGAAATAATAAATGGGATGTAATTATAATAATTGGGCAATTACTATGCACCAAACACGTAATTAGTTTGAAAAATATATTATTTTTGGAATTTAGAAATTTTAATTTCATTACTTGTTGCGCGCGCAATATTTCGTTGGATTTTAACGTGATACAACTTTATTTTGAAATTATATTTAACCTGACTAGAAATTTCGGATAAAAATATTTCGGATCCCATCAAAATGTGGGAACTTTTTTTTTGAATTCTGTTTTGAGCGGTTGTTTGAAATTATTAATCGTTGTCCTACCTAGAAGTTGGGATGTACTTTTAACAAACCCGTAAATGGGTTGTAGTAAATTCCATTAGAATTGAAAAATGGGTTGTACATTCTTAAAAATCGCAAATGGGCTATATGTTCTCTGTCAAATCCGAGCTATGGGCCTACTAAGTTGACGCCTACCAAGGGCTTTGTCAACTTAGTCAATATAAACGATTCTAGCTGCACAGATCGTACGATGTCCATCCAACGGCCGTAGTGCTTCTTTAACCTCTGCTCTTCTTGCTCCAGCCGCCCAAAGCAGCATCGGTCGTGTCACGTGCTCCTGCCTCCCGTGGTCGGCTGTGATGCCGCGGAGGCCTCACCGCCCCGTACTACTCCCACCGCTGGCCAGGCCATCCCTCTACTCACCCACACCCCCTGTTATTCTGCGGCGACGGCAGCTCAACCAGTGAACCCTCGTACTCCTCTCCGTGCGGGCTACCACTGCTGCGTCTTCCTCGGCTCCGCGTCGTCCCCTTCCTAGGCCTCGCCGTCATCCAGACGACCGCCCTAGTGCTCTCGGCGCGGCGTGGTCAACATGGTCAATGACCGACTTCCATCGGAAGAGTACTGTACGTGGAGAGGCTGACAGCTGGGTCCAGGCGGCCGCAAGGAAGTGCCTCCTTATTATGCGCAAAATAATTATTCCTCCACCTGACAGCAGGGACCCACCGGACGGGCCACCTTATTTCGCGAAAAAAATGTTTCCCCCCTGACTGTTGGGACCCACCGGACGGGCCAGCGTATTTCGCGAAAAAATGTTTCCCGCGCTGTCAGCTCGGAACCACCGGAAGTGCCTCCTTATTACGCACAAAAAAATGAATACTCCCCCTGCTAGCTGGCACCCACCATGGTGGGAGGCTGACTTGTGGGCCTACTAAGTTGACTGGGACGGGGGCCTTTGTCAACTTTAGTCAATATGAACGATTCTAGGTCCAGTGACCGTACGATGGCCATCCAACGGTCATAGTGCTTCTTCAACCTCTGGTGTTCTTGCTCCAGCCGCCCAAAGCAGCGCCGGTCGTGCCGCATGCTCCTGCCTCTCGTGACCGGTTGTGCTGCCGCGGAGGCCTCACCGCCCCCTACTATTCCCACTGCTGGCCAGGCCCTGCGGCGACGACAGCCTCACACCGCAGCCGAACCAGTGAACCCTCGTACTCCTCTCCGCGCGGGCTTCCACTATCGCGTCTTCCCCGGCTCCCCGTCGTCCCCTTCCTAGGCCTCACCATCGTCCACCGCCGTGGTGCTCTCGGCGCGGCGTGGTCAATGTGGTCAACGATCGACTTCCATCGGAAGAGTACTGTACGTGGAGAGGCTGACAGCTGGGTCCACGGCAGCCGCAAGGAAGTGCCTCCTTATTACACGGAAAATAATTATTCCTCCACCTGACAGCAGGGACCCATCGGACGGGTCACCAGTATTTCGTGAAAAAAAAACGTTTCCCCCTGACTGCTGGGACCCACAGGATGGGCCACCGTATTTCGTGAAAAAAAACATTCCCCCTGCTGTCAGCTCGGACCCACCGGAAGTGCCTCCTTATTATGCACAAAAAAATGAATACCCCCTGCTAGCTAGGACCAACCTTGGTGGGAGGCTGACTTGTGGGCCTACTAAGTTGACTGGGACGGAGGCCTTTTTCAACTTTAGTCAATATATGAACCATTCTAGCTCCAGTGACCGTACGATGTCCATCCAAAGGCCGTAGTGCTTCTTCAACCTCTGGTCCTCTTGCTCCAGCCGCCCAAAGCAGCACCGGTCGTGCCGCCTGCTCCTGCCGCCCGTGGCCGGCTATGATGTCGCGGAGGCCTCACCGCCCCCTACTACTCCCACCGCTGGATAGGCCATCCCTCTACGCACCCACACCCCCTGTTATTCTGCGGCGACGACAGCCTCACACCGCAGCCGAACGAGTGAACCCTCATACTCCTCTACGCGTGGGCATCCCCTGCCGCGTCTTCCCTGGCTCCGCGTCGTCCCCTTCCTAGGCCTCGCCGTCGTCCACCGCCTTGGTGCTCTTGGCGAGGCGTGGTCAACGTGGCCAAGGAATGGCTTCCATCAGATGTGGACTGTACGTGGAGAGGCTGACAGCTGGGTCCACAACCGCAGCAAGGAAGTGCCTCCTTATTATGCGCAAAATAATTATTCATCCACCTAACAGTGGGGACCCACCGGACGGGCCACCATATTTAGCGGAAAAAACGTTTCCCCCTGTCTGCTGGGACCCACCAATTACATCTTTGCACGCAAGGAAGTGCGTCCGAAAAAAAATGATTCGCCCCCCTGACTGCTGGGACCCACCAGCTACATCGTCGCACGCAAGGAAGTGCTTGACAGTCGGGACCCACCTGGTCAAAGCGTACGTAGCGTTGTCATTCTGGTCGCGAACGTGTACGTACATATATACTGGTGTATGTAGAGGCGCGCACGTGTCGTAGTAGAGGCGCGCATGTAGCATGTACACATACGTATAGTGGCGAGGGTGCAAGAAAGAAAATACGGCCACGTAGGAACATACGGGCAGGGTCTCTAACGCCTATCGCGCATACGTACATGGCTGGGTCGGAACGGAGAAACAGCGTCGTCGTCGTGTTCATGGGGAGCCAACCGGTTGTGTCAGAACAGAATGTGTGGTCGTGTTCATCGGGAGGGCTTGGATGGAACATGCGATGGAAACGAGGCCTGGCGTACCGCACAACGGAGGAAACAGCATTGTGTTCGACCGGCCACGTTCGAAACGGGATCGTGTTCATCAGGAGGGGTCTAGCGTACCGCAAAACGGAGGAAACGGACCTCCTACGGTCGAAACGGGGTCCTGTTGATCGGGAGGGGCCTGGCGTACCGCAAAACGGAGGAAACGGACCTCCTACGGTCGACACGGGGGTCCTGTTCATCAGGAGGGGTGTGGCGTACCACAAAACGGACGAAACAGACCTCCTACGGTCGAAATGGGGGTCATGTTAATCGGGAGGGGTGTGGCGTACCGCAAAACGGAACTCCATGGGATATTGTTCATCTCCACCGTCAACTTCCTCCAGCCTCCATGGGCTACTGTCGACCTCCTCCAGCCTCCACGGGCTCCTGTTCATCCAGCCTCCACCGTGCGCTACTCCACCGGCTACTGTTCAACCACCCCTCCATGGGCACCCCTCCACCGTCTATTGTTCATCCAGCCCTCCACACCACGGGGTCCTGTTCAACCACCCCTCCACGGCCACCCTCCATCATCTACTGTTCATCCAGCCCTCCACACCACAGGTTCATGTTCATCCAGAGGCAACGCC